>NW_028162532.1:0-37500 GCF_964263955.1 Coregonus lavaretus
GGAGAGGATGGAAAGGGTGTGTGAGGAGAGAGAAGGGGTGATGATGGAATGGATGTGATAGGAGAGGGCAATGGAGAGGATGGAAAGGATGTGAGATGAGAGGAAAATGGAGAGGATGGAAAGGATGTGAGAGGAGAGGGTAAGGGTGAGGGTGGAAAGGATGTGAGAGGAGAGGGAGAGGATGGAAAGGATATGAGCGGAGAGGGATAGGGAGAGTATGGAAAGGATGAGAGATGAGAGGGAGAATGAGAATGAGAAAATGCAAAGGATGTGAGAGGAGAGGGAAAGGGGGAGGATGGAAAGGATGTGAGATGAGAGAGAAAGGAAGAGGATGGAAATAATGTGAGAGGAGAGGGAAAGGGAGAGGATGAAAAGGATGTGAGAGGCGAGGGAAAGGGGTGGATGGAAAGAATGTGAGAAGAGAGGGAGAAGGAAAAAATTGAAAATATGTGCGAGGAGAGGGAAAGGGTGAGGATGGAAAGGATGTGAGATGAGAGAAAAAGGAAGAAGATGGAAAGGATGTGAGATGAGAGGGAAAGGGAGAGGATGGAAATGATGTGAGAGGAGAGGGAGGGGAAGAGGGAGGATGAAAAGGATGTGAGTGGAGAGGGAGAGGATGTGAGAGGAGAGGGAGAGGGAAAGGGAGATGATGGAAAGGATGTGAGAGGAGAGGGAAAGGGAGATGATGGAAAGGATGTGAGAGACGAGAAAAAGGGAGAGGATGGAAAGAATGTGAGAAGAGAGGGAGAAGGAGAGGATGGAAAGGATGTGAGAAGAGAGGGAGAATGAGAAATGCAAAGGATGTGAGAGGAGAGGGAAAGGGGGAGGATGGAAAGGATGTGAGATGAGAGAGAAAGTAAGAGGATGGAAAGAATGTGAGAGGAGAGGGAAAGGGAGAGGATGAAAAGGATGTGAGAGGCGAGGGAAAGGGGTGGATGGAAAGAATGTGAGAAGAGAGGGAGAGGATGGAAAGGATGTGAGAGGAGAGGGAAAGGGAGAGGATGGAAAGGATGTGAGAGGAGAGAAAAAGGGTGAGGATGGAATGGATGTGAGATGAGAGGGAAAGGGGGAGGATGGAAAGGATGTGAGAGGAGAGGGAGAGGGAGAGGCTGGAATGGATGTGAGAGGAGAGGGAGAGGGAGAGAATGAAAATGATGTGAGAGGAGAGGGAGAGGATGTGAGAGGGAGAGGGAAATTATGGAAAGGATGTGAGAGGAGAGGGAAAGGGAGAGGATGGAAAGGATGTGAGAGAAGAGGGAGAGGGAGAGGATGGAAATGATTTGAGAGGAGAGGGAATGGGTGATGATGGAATGGATGTGAGAGGAGAGGGCAAGGGAGAGGATGGAAAGGATGTGAGATGAGAGGGAGAGGATGTGCGAGGAGAGGGGGAGGGAGAGGATGAAAAGGATTTGAGAGGAGAGGGAATGGGTGATGATGGAATGGATGTGAGAGGAGAGGGAAAGGGGGAGTATGGAAAGGATGTCAATCGATAGGGAAAGGGGGAGGATGGAAAGGATGTGAGACTAGAGGGAAAGGGAGAGGATGGAAAGGATGTGAGAGACTATTAAAAGGGAGAGGATGGAAAGAATGTGAGAAGAGAGGGAGAAGGAGAGGATGGAAAGGATGTGAGATGAGAGGTAAAGGGAGAGGCTGGAAAGGATGTGATATGAGTGGGAAAGGGATATGATGGAAAGGATGTGAGAGGGAGAGGGTGAGGGAGAGACAATTAGTTTAATTGAGATTGTTGAAGGTCACTATGTAGGCATATATTTACATGTTGATATTTATGTGCGGGTGTGTGTCTCCCTAAAGGTTGTAGTCATTTCCAACTCACTCTCCCCAGTAATGAGTGTAATTACGGAAGCGTTAACTTGCCATTTGATCCCCCAGCCATGATCCACTGCTCTCTTCTACATCCTCCCTCCACAGCCTGGCCAGAATATACAGTGGGGAAAAAAAGTATTTAGTCAGCCACCAATTGTGCAAGTTCTCCCACTTAAAAAGATGAGAGAGGCCTGTAATTTTCATCATAGGTACACGTCAACTATGACAGACAAATTGAGGAAAAAAAATCCAGTAAATCACATTGTAGGATTTTTTATGAATTTATTTGCAAATTATGGTGGAAAATAAATATTTGGTCACCTACAAACAAGCAAGATTTCTGGCTCTCACAGACCTGTAACTTCTTCTTTAAGAGGCTCCTCTGTCCTCCACTCGTTACCTGTATTAATGGCACCTGTTTGAACGTGTTATCAGTATAAAATACACATGTCCACAACCTCAAACAGTCACACTCCAAACTCCACTATGGCCAAGACCAAAGAGCTGTCAAAGGACACCAGAAACAAAATTGTAGACCTGCACCAGGCTGGGAAGACTGAATCTGCAATAGGTAAGCAGCTTGGTTTGAAGAAATCAACTGTGGGAGCAATTATTAGGAAATGGAAGACATACAAGACCACTGATAATCTCCCTCGATCTGGGGCTCCACGCAAGATCTCACCGCGTGGGGTCAAAATGATCACAAGAACGGTGAGCAAAAATCCCAGAACCACACGGGGGGACCTAGTGAATGACCTGCAGAGAGCTGGGACCAAAGTAACAAAGCCTACCATCAGTAACACACTACGCCGCCAGGGACTCAAATCCTGCAGTGCAAGACGTGTCCCCCTGCTTAAGCCAGTACATGTCCAGGCCCGTCTGAAGTTTGCTAGAGTGCATTTGGATGATCCATTTGTGGTCCTCTGTAGCTCAGCTGGTAGAGCACGGCGCTTGTAACGCCAGGGTAGTGTGATCGATCCCCGGGACCACCCACACACAATAATGTATGCACGCATGACTGTAAGTCGCTTTGGATAAAAGCGTCTGCTAAATAGCATATTATTATTATTATTATTATTATTATTATTATTATTATTATTATTATTATTAATATTATTATTATTATTATTATTATTATTATTATTATTATTATTATTATTATTATCCAGAAGAGGATTGGGAGAATGTCATATGGTCAGATGAAACCAAAATGGAACTTTTTGGTAAAAACTCAACTCGTCGTGTTTGGAGGACAAAGAATGCTGAGTTGCATCCAAAGAACACCATACCTACTGTGAAGCATGGGGGTGGAAACATCATGCTTTGGGGCTGTTTTTCTGCAAAGGGACCAGGACGACTGATCCGTGTAAAGGAAAGAATGAATGGGGCCATGAATCATGAGATTTTGAGTGAAAACCTCCTTCCATCAGCAAGGGCATTGAAGATGAAACGTGGCTGGGTCTTTCAGCATGACAATGATCCCAAACACACCGCCCGGGCAACGAAGGAGTGGCTTCGTAAGAAGCATTTCAAGGTCCTGCAGTGGCCTAGCCAGTCTCCAGATCTCAACCCCATAGAAAATCTTTGGAGGGAGTTGAAAGTCCGTGTTGCCCAGCGACAGCCCCAAAACATCACTGCTCTAGAGGAGATCTGCATGGAGGAATGGGCCAAAATACCAGCAACAGTGTGTGAAAACCTTGTGAAGACTTACAGAAAACGTTTGACCTGTGTCATTTCCAACAAAGGGTATATAACAAAGTATTGAGAAACTTTTGTTATTGACCAAATACTTATTTTCCACCATAATTTGCAAACAAATTCATTAAAAATCCTACAATGTGATTTTCTGGATTTTTTCTCCTCATTTTGTCTGTCATAGTTGACGTGTACCTATGATGAAAATTACAGGCCTCTCTCATCTTTTTAAGTGGGAGAACTTGCACAATTGGTGGCTCACAAAATACTTTTTTCCCCCACTGTAAATGACAGAGGGAGAGAGAGGGGGGAGAGAGGTTGTAGGGAAGAGTGGGGAGATAGAAAAAGTGAGAAATATGGGTGAGAGTGGGAGAGAGAGACAGAGAGAGAGAGAGAGAGAGAGAGAGAGAGAGAGAGAGAGAGAGAGAAAGAGAGAGAGAGAGAGAGAGAGAGAGAGAGAGAGAGAGAGAGAGAGAGAGAGAGAGAGAGAGAGAGAGAGAGAGAGTTAGTCAGTCAGTGAGTTCCATTTTCAGTTAGTTTTGAAATTAGTCTTTGTATGTGTTTTTATCCCTCTCCCTCCCTCCCGCTCTTTCTCTCTCTCTCTCTCTCCCTCCCTCCCTCCCTCTCTCCGTCTCTATCTCTCTCCCTCAGTCTCTACCTACCTCTGTCTCTACCTCCGTCCCTCCCTTCCTCCGTCAGTCCGTCCCTCCCTCCCTCCCTCCCTCCCTCCCTCCCTCCCTCCCTCCCTCCCTCCCTCCCTCCCTCCCTCCCTCCCTCCCTCCCTCCCTCCCTCCCTCCCTCAGTTGTTGCAAGCACATTTCTACAAATAGAGACACATACTGTTCATAAACATAGAGGGGAAACTCTGAAACACAGACACATAAAAGTAAACAGTGGCATGCTTCTCTCGCTGCCTAACTTATTGTGTGTGTGCGCACGCGTGTGTGTCTGTGTGTGTGTGTTTGTGTGCATTCTGAGCTTTTTAATTGTGTGCGTGTGTGTGTGTGTGTGTGTGCATATGGAGGTTGTTAATTGTGTGTGAACCTATGCCTGTGTTAATATTCATAAGCTAAACAATGTACGCTGGATGAGTCTGCTACCATTTAGAGTGACTGGATCATTGTAGGAGTTCTGCACCATTATAATGTCTGCTTATAAACCCACTATTACTGCTTACAAATGAGTTATTACTGTTTATAACCCAGTTAATAATGCTATTGAAGCATTAACACTAACGGTCTGAGCGTTACTCTCAAGTCTACTTATAAACTAGTTATTACAGCTCATACACTAGTTATTAATGTTTATAAACCAGTTAAAATAACATCTTAAATACATGTCATTACAGGTTATAAACAACTTACTACTGCTTATAAATCATTTAGACTGAGCACTGAAGAGTTAAAAACATTGATGAGAGGTATACGCTACTCAGAATTTATTTACAAACCGGATTTTAATTCTTATAAACACTGTATAAAGTAATAAAATGTCTAAAATATTTACATTGAGCACTATAAGACTTATAAATGGCTTAAAACTACAATATAGATTGTTAACCTTTTGTAAACTTCTTGTAAATCATTACGTAACATGTAATTTCCTGATAGATAAATCACTAGGAATCAGAGAAAAGAAGACTCAGAGAGGGAAAAGAAAGAAAGGGAGGGAAAGAAGCAGCCCAGCATCTCACACTGTGTTTGTTAGCAGAAAAGGACTTGGGTGTACCGGTACATGCCCTTGGAAAAGCTTATCTGGAGTTAGCAGCATCCCACTCCTTAATGCCAGGAAACTGGCTTAAGGGACCGCCAAGGTCTGCCAGCCGGAACGTCACAGAGCATTTGGGAATGATAGCTGGACACGCACTCAAACCCCTTGACTGTAAGTCTGAATGGTGCCAGAGAAGATGGCTGCCGTTTTACAGCCCTCTAACGAATTGTACTATTATGTGTGTTTTTCCGCGTTATTTGTAATTTATTTTGTACATAATGTTTCTGCCATCGTCTCTTATAACCAAAAAGAGCTTCTGGATATCAGGACAGTGATTACTCACCTTGTATTGGACGATTCATTTTTCTTCAACGAGGCGGCCGCAAAGGATATCCTACAGACACCCGACAAGGCCCAAATCCCCGTCATTCGCATGGGGAAGAGACGGAGATATCGTGGACGTAGGTCGGGGTGCCTTGTAAGGATCCGACGGCGAGCGAGTAAACTGCCGCTCCCATCAATCCTATTAGCCAATCTTCAATCATTGGAAAATAAATTGGATGACCTAAGATTACGGTTATCCTACCAACGGGACATTAAAAACTGTAATATCTTATGTTTCACCGAGTCGTGGCTGAACGACGACATGGATAACATACAGCTAGCGGGATATACGCTACATCGGCAGGATAGAACGGCTGACTCCGGTAAGACAAGGGGTGGCGGTCTGTGTATATTTGTAAACAACAGCTGGTGCACAAAATCAAATACTAAGGAAGTCTCGAGGTTTTGCTCGCCTGAGGTAGAGTATCTTATGATAAGCTGTAGACCACACTATTTACCAAGAGAGTTTTCATCTATATTTTTCATAGCTGTCTATTTACCACCACAAACCAATGCTGGCATTAAGATTGCACTGAATGAGCTGTATAAGGCCATAAGTCAACAGGAAAAACGCTCATCCAGAGGCAACGCTCCTAGTGGCCAGCGACTTTAATGCAGGGAAACTTAAATCTGTTCTACCTAATTTCTACCAGCATGTTAAATGTGCAACCAGAGGAAAAAAAACTCTAGACCACCTTTACTCCACACACAGAGACGCATACAAAGCGCTCCCTCGCCCTCCATTTGGCAAATCTGACCATAACTCTATCCTCCTGATTCCTGCTTATGAGCAAAAACTAAAGCAGGAAGCACCAGTGACTCGGTTAATAAAAAAGTGGTCAGATGACGCAGATGCTAAGCTAAAGGACTGTTTTGCTAGCACAGACTGGAACATGTTCCTGTTTTCTTTAGATAGCATTGAGGAGTACACCACATCAGTCACTGGCTTCATCAATAAATGCATGGATGATGTCGTCCCCACAGTGACCGTACGTACATAACCAACCAGAAGCCATGGATTACAGGAAACATCCGCACTGAGCTAAAGGGTAGAGCTGCCGCTTTCAAGGAGCGGGACTCTAAACCGGACACTTATAAGAAATCCCGCTATGCCCTCCGACGAACAATCAAACAGGCAAAGAGTCAATACAGGACTAAGATTTAATCGTACTACACCGGCTCTGACGCTCGTCGGATGTGGCAGTGCTTGAAAACTATTACAGACTACAAAGGGAAGCACAGCCGCGAGCTTCCCAGTGACACAAGCCTACAAGATGAGCTAAACCACTTCTATGCTCGCTTCGAGGCAAGCAACACTGAAGCACGCATGAGAGCACCAGCTGTTCCGGATGACTATGTGATCACGCTCTCCGTAGCCGATGTGAGTAAGACTTTTAAGCAGGTCAACATTCACAAGGCCACAGGGCCAGATGGATTACCAGGATGTGTACTCCGAGCATGTGCTGACCAACTGGCAAGTGTCTTCACTAACATTTTCAACATGTCCCTGACTGAGTCTGTAATACCAACATGTTTCAAGCAGACCACCATAGTCCCCGTGCCAAAGGACACTAAGATAACCTTCCTAAATGACTACTGACCAGTAGCACTGACGTCTGTAGCCATGGAGTGCTTTGAGAGGCTGGTAATGGCTCACATCAACACCATTATCCCAGAAACCCTAGATCCACTCCAATTTGCATACCGCCCCAACAGATCCACAGATGATGCAATCTCTATTGCACTCCACACTGCCCTTTCCCACCTGGACAAGAGGAACACCTACGTGAGAATGCTATTCATTGACTACAGCTCAGCATTCAACACCATAGTGCCCTCAAATCTCATCACTAAGCTAAGGATCCTGGGACTAAACACCTCCCTCTGCAACTGGATCCTGGACTTCCTGACGGGCCGCCCCCAGGTGGTAAGGGTAGGTAACAACACATCTGCCACACTGATCCTCAACACGGGGGCCCCTCAGGGGTGCGTGCTCAGGTCCCTCCTGTACTCCCTGTTCACCCATGACTGCATGGCCAGGCACGACTCCAACATCATCATTAAGTTTGCCGACGACACAACAGTGGTAGGCCTGATCACCGACAACGATGAGACAGCCTATAGGGAGGAGGTCAGAGACCTGGCCGTGTGGTGCCAGGATAGCAACCTCTCCCTCAACGTGACCAAGACAATGAAGATGATTGTGGACTGCAGGAAAAAAAAGAGGACTGAGCACGCCCCCATTCTCATCGACGGGGATGTAGTGGAACAGGTTGAGAGCTTCAAGTTCCTTGGTGTCCACATCACCAACAAACTATCATGGTCCAAACACACCAAGACAGTCGTGAAGAGGGTACGACAAAGCCTATTCCCCCTCAGGAGACTGAAAAGATTTGGCATGGGTCCTCAGATCCTCAAAAAATTCTACAGCTGCACCATTGACAGCATCCTGACTGGTTGCATCACCGCCTGGTATGGCAACTGCTTCGACTCCGACCGCAAGGCACTACAGAGGGTAGTGCGTACGGCCCAGTACATCACTGGCGCCAAGCTTCCTGCCATCCAGGACCTCTATACCAGGCGGTGTCAGAGGAAGGCCCTCAAAATTGTCAAAGACTCCAGCCACCCTAGTCATAGACTGTTCTCTCTGCTACCGCACGGCAAGCGGTACCGGAGTGCCAAGTCTAGGTCCAAAAGACTTCTCAACAGCTTCTACCCCCAAAGCCATAAGACTCCTGAACAGCTAATCATGGCTACCCGGACTATTTGCACTGCCCTCCCACCCCATCTTTTTACGCTGCTGCTACTCTGTTAATTATTTATGCAAAGTCACTTTAACTCTACCCACATGTACATATTACTTCAACTACCTCAACTAGTCGGTGCCCCCGCACATTGACTCTGCACCGGTACCCCTCTGTATATATAGCCTCCCTACCGTTATTTTATTTTACTTCAGCTTTTTTTTTTCTCAACACTTTTTTTTTTGTTGTTGTTTTATTTTACTTTTTTATTAAAAATAAATGCACTGTTGGTTAAGGGCTGTAAGTAAGCATTTCACTGTAATGTCTGCACCTGTTGTATTCGGCGTATGTGGCCAATAAAATTTGATTTGATTTAAGTTCCCAAGCCCTTGAAGAGTTAGGGCTCCCACTGTACCATCGTGTGAACGTTTATCTTGTGAACAAATAAAAATCGTCAAATGATGCCGTGGGACGTGGGACGTGGCTCGTTGAGAAGACATAAAGAACATTGTAGGCTACCAGCCGTTCAGGAGACACTATACCATTTGATGTGCATTACTGCGGATGAATCCGTTCTCCAGGTGGCTTCTTGGGCTTCTGGGGCATCTAGGGAATCCTTGTGTCTTATTGACACAATAGATTTGCATTTGACTTTCTACCTGCTGTTCTCTATGTGTGTGTGTGTGTGTGTGTGTGTGTGTGTGTGTGTGTGTGTCTGTGTGTGTGTGTGTGTGTGTGTGTGTGTGTGTGAGTGTGCTGCTACCCCATTCTCCCCTGGGTCTCCTTGTGTGGCTCCTCTCCTAATTAAACATTGTGATATTTATGTGTAGAAAGACTTGTTTATCTGTCTCTCAGGAATAGGGGGAGGAGAGGAGTGGGAGGAGGAGAGGAGAACGACTGAGACTCTTGCTCCCTCCCTCTATCTACCGTGCTCTTTCCCTCCCACTCTTGTTTTCAACCTGCAGATGGTGAATGACTAAAGGTGAAGAGAAAAGAGAAGCTGAAAGACTGCCGTATATTTGGTATTTCTCTCTCTCTCTTTCTCTCTCTCTGTCTCTCTCAATTCAATTCAATTCAATTTAAGGGCTTTATTGGCATGGGAAACGTGTGTTAACATTGCCAAAGCAAGTGAAGTAGATAGTAAACAAAAGTGAAATAAACAATCAATATTAACAGTAAACATTACACTCAGAAGTTCCAAAAGAATAAAGACATTTCAAATGTCATATTATGTATATATACAGTGTTGTAACAATGTGCAAATAGTTAAAGTACAAATGGGAAAGTTAATAAACATAAATATGGGTTGTATTTACAATGGTGTTTGTTCTTCACTGGTTGCCCTTTTCTTGTGACAACAGGTCACAAATATTGCTGCTGTGATGGCACACTGTGGTTTTTCACCCAGTAGATGAGGGAGTTTATCAAAATTGGGTTTGTTTTCAAATTCTTCAAATTCTTTGTGGATCTCTGTAATCTGAGGGAAATATGTGTCTCTAATATGGTCATACATTTGGCAGGAGGTTAGGAAGTGCAGCTCAGTTTCCACCTCATTTTGTGGGCAGTGTTTACATAGCCTGTCTTCTCTTGAGAGCCAGGTCTGTCTATGGCGGCCTTTCTCAATAGCAAGGCTATGCTCACGGAGTCTGTACATAGTCAAAGCTTTCCTTAAGTTTGGGTCAGTCACAGTGGTCAGGTATTTTGCCACTGTATACTCTCTGTTTAGGGCCAAATAGCATTCTAATTTGCTCTGTTTTGTTGTTAATTCTTTCAAATGTGTCAATTAATTCTCTTTTTGTTTTCTTATGATTTGGTTGGGTCTAATTGTGTTGTTGTTGTTGTCCTGGGGCTCTGTGGGGTCTGTTTTGTGTTTGTGAACAGAGCCTCAGGACCAGCTTACTTAGGGGACTCTTCTCCAAGTTCATCTCTTTGTAGGTGATGGCTTTGTTATGGAAGGTTTGGGAATGGCTTCCTTTTAAGTGGTTATAGAATTTAACGGCTATTTTCTGGATTTTGATAATTAGCTGATATCGGCATAATTCCGCTCTGCATGCATTATTTTGTGTTTTTCATTGTACACGGAGGATATTTTTGCAGAATTCTGCATGCAGAGTCTCAATTTGGTGTTTGTCCCATTTTGCGAATTCTTGGTTGGTGAGCGGACCCCAGACCTCACATCCATAAAGGGCAATGTGTTCTATAACTGATTCAAGTATTTTTAGCCAGATCGTAATTGGTATGTCGAATTTGATGTTTCCTTTTGATGGCATAGAAGGCCCTTCTTGCCTTGTGTCTCAGATTGTTCACAGCTTTGTGGAAGTTATCTGTGGCGCTGATGTTTAGGCCGAGGTACGTACAGTTTTTTGTGCTCTAGGGCAACGGTGTCTAGATGGAATTTGTATTTGTGATCCTGGCAACTGGACCTTTTTTGGAACACCATTATTGTTGTCTTACTGAGATTTACTGTCAGGGCCCAGGTCTGACAGAATCTGTGCAGAAGATCTAGGTGCTGCTGTAGGCCCTCCTTGGTTGGGGACAGAAGCACCAGATCATCAGCAATCAGTAGACATTTGACTTCAGATTCTAGTAGGGTGAGGCCGGGTGCTGCAGACTGTTCTAGTGCCCTCGCCAATTTGTTGATATATATGTTGAAGAGGGTGGGACCTCCACAAGTATGGTTCATCCTTGGGAGCAATTTCCAAAGCCTGACGGTACCACGTTCACCTGTGCAAACAATAGTACGCAACTATAAGCACCATGGGACCACACAGCCATCATACCGCTCAGGAAGGAGACGCGTTCTGTCTCCTAGAGATGAACATACTTTGGTGCGAGAAGTGCAAATCAATCCCAGAACAACAGCAAAGGACGTTGTGAAGATGCTGGAGGAAACAGATACAAAAGTATCTATACTCACAGTAAAACGAGTCCTATATCGACAGAACCTAAAAGGCCACTAAGCAAGGAAGAAGACACTGCTCCAAAACCGCCATAAGAAAGCCAGACTACGGTTTGCAACTACACATGGGGACAAAGATCGTATATTTTGGAGAAACGTCCTCTGGTCTGATGAAACAAAAATAGAACTGTTTGGCCATAATGACCATCGTTATGTTTGGAGGAAAAAGGGGTAGGCTTGCAAGCCGAAGAACAACATCCCAACCATGAGAACAGGGGTGGCAGCATCATGCTGTGGGGGTGCTTTGCTGCAGGAGGGACTGGTGCACTTCACAAAATAGATGGCATCATGTTGAAGGAAAATTATGTGGATATATTGAAGCAACATCTCAAGACATCAGTCAGGAAGTTAAAGCTTGGTCGCAAATGGGTCTTCCAAATGAACAATGACCCTATGCATACTTCCAAAGTTGTGGCAAAATGGCTTAAGGCCACAAAGTCAAGGTATTGGAGTGGCCATCACAAAGCCCTGACCTCAGTCCTATTGAACATTTGTGGGCAGAACTGAAAAAGCATGTGCGAGCAAGGAGGCCTACAAACCTGATTCAGTTAAACCAGCTCTGTCAGGAGGAATGGGCCAAAATTCATCCAACTTATTGTGGGAAGCTTGTGAAAGGCTACCTGCAACGTTTGACCCAAGTTTAATAATTTAAAGGCAATGTTACCAAATACTAATTGAGTGTATATACACTTCTGACCCACTGGGAATGTGATGAAAGAAATAAAAGCTGAAATAAATCATTCTCTCTACAATTATTCTGACATTTCACATTCTTAAAATAAAGTGGTGATTCTAACTGACCTAAGACATGGAATTCTTACTAGGATTAAATGTCAGGAATTGTTAAAAACTGAGTTTAAATGTATTTGGCTAAGGTGTATGTAAACTTCCAACTTCAACTGTTTGGTTTTTCTATATATGGCTATTATACACTGCTCAAAAAAATAAAGGGAACACTAAAATAACACATCCTAGATCTGAATGAATGAAACAATCTTATTAAATACTTTTTTATTTACATAGTTGAATGTGCTGACAACAAAATCACACAAAAATTATCAATGGAAATCAAATTTATCAACCCATGGAGGTCTGGATTTGGAGTCACCCTCAAAATTAAAGTGGAAACCACACTACAGGCTGATCCAACTTTGATGTAATGTCCTTAAAACAAGTCAAAATGAGGCTCAGTAGTGTGTGTGGCCTCCACGTGCCTGTATGACCTCCCTACAATGCCTGGGCATGCTCCTGATGAGGTGGCGGATGGTCTCCTGAGGGATCTCCTCCCAGACCTGGACTAAAGCATCCGCCAACTCCTGGACAGTCTGTGGTGCAACGTGGCGTTGGTGGATGGAGCGAGACATGATGTCCCAGATGTGCTCAATTGGATTCAAGTCTGGGGAACGGGCGAGCCAGTCCATAGCATCAATGCCTTCCTCTTGCAGGAACTGCTGACACACTCCAGCCACATGAGGTCTAGCATTGTCTTGCATTAGGAGGAACCCAGGGCCAACTGCACCAGCATATGGTCTCACAAGGGGTCTGACGATCTCGGTACCTAATGGCAGTCAGGCTACCTCTGGCGAGCACATGGAGGGCTGTGCGGCCCCCCAAAGAAATGCCACCCCACACCATGACTGACCCACCGCCAAACCGGTCATGCTGGAGGATGTTGCAGGCAGCAGAACGTTCTCCACGGCGTAAGCACAACCCCCACCTGTGGACGTCGGGCCCTCATACCACCCTCATGGAGTCTGTTTCTGACCGTTTGAGCAGACACATGCACATTTGTGGCCTGCTGGAGGTCATTTTGCAGGGCTCTGGCAGTGATCCTCCTGCTCCTCCTTGCACAAAGGCGGAGGTAGCAGTCCTGCTGCTGGGTTGTTGCCCTCCTACGGCCTCCTCCACGTCTCCTGATGCACTGGCCTGTCTCCTGGTAGCGCCTCCATGCTCTGGACACTACGCTGACAGATACAGCAAACCTTCTTGCCACAGCTCGCATTGATGTGCCATCCTGGATGAGCTGCAATACCTGAGCCACTTGTGTGGGTTGTAGACTCCGTCTCATGCTACCACTAGAGTGAAAGCACCGCCAGCATTCAAAAGTGACCAAAACATCAGCCAGGAAGCATAGGAACTGAGAAGTGGTCTGTGGTCACCACCTGCAAAAACAGTCCTTTATTGGGGGTGTCTTGCTAATTGCCTATAATTTCCACCTGTTGTCTATTCCATTTGCACAACAGCATGTGAAATTTATTGTCAATCAGTGTTGCTTCCCAAGTGGACAGTTTGATTTCACAGAAGTGTGATTGACTTGTAGTTACATTGTGTTGTTTAAATGTTCCCTTTATTTTTTTGAGCAGTGTATATATATATTATATATCTTTGTCTCTCTCTCTTTCTCTTTTTTCTGTGGATTCCTTTTCTTTTCTCTCACATTAACAACCTTTTACTGTAGTGGGCTAAATCATGGGCACACAGATTGATCCTTGTTGGTCTTAAACAAATCTACATTGAAACAAAACCTGACATGGTTATAGGTTCTAAAGAAAGAAGAAACCTGTACCATGTCAGATATAGAGTTGAAATGTATTACAGTTTGAGTTTGAATCCCAATATTACACTTTATATACATCACAGAAGACTGAAATATAACAAAACTTTTGGACGTAAGAAAACAGGATTTTCGTAGTTGTTTTCTAAATAGTCTTTATTATAATCTTTATTAATTCTGAAATTATAAAACATATTTATAACATTACACCCGTGAGAAAAATAGGGAACATCTGATCATTGACTGCAGGAAAGGGCTTTGAAGGTTAGATGGAACATTCCTCAAAATTATCTACTACCCGCGTCTGTGTGTGTGTGTGTGTACGTGTGTGTGTACGTGTGTGTGTACGTGTGTGTGTACGTGGGATGTCATGTGCATGACACACTTGTGAAGCAACGATCAGTGGTCACGTGACCTTTTTTTAGTCAATAGGCCTGATAAGCAACTATTCCTATATTTGTCATTTTCACATACTGTATGTTTTACACATAACCATCTGTTGGAATTTCAGTTGCAGCGCCAGTAGATAGATAATTCAGTCTGTTTTCCTCCCTCCTGCATCCCACTTTTGCGTATCATGTAGCAGTTGTTTGACCTGCAGTTATAAAGGCACCTGTCAATCCCCTCACTGCTTCCTGTGTCTGAGTGGGCTGTATCGACCCTCAGGAGGTGCTTGCATTTGTGCGTGTTTCTAATTTCCGTCTATGTGCATGTTTGTTTGTGTGTACTAACCCTACCTCTGTGTACTAACCCTACCTCTGTGTACTAACCCTACCTCTGTGTACTAACCCTACCTCTGTGTACTAACCCTACCTCTGTGTACTAACCCTACCTCTGTGTACTAACCCTACCTCTGTGTACTAACCCTACCTCTGTGTACTAACCTTCCTCTGTGTACTAACCCTACCTCTGTGTACTAACCCTACAGAGGTGTACTAACCCTACAGAGGTGTACTAACCCTACAGAGGTGTACTAACCCTACAGAGGTGTACTAACCCTACAGAGGTGTACTAACCCTACAGAGGTGTACTAACCCTACCTCTGTGTACTAACCCTACCTCTGTGTACTAACCCTACCTCTGTGTACTAACCCTACAGATGTGTACTAACCATACAGATGTGTACTAACCCTACCTCTGTGTACTAACCCTACAGAGGTGTACTAACCCTACAGAGGTGTACTAACCCTACCTCTGTGTACTAACCCTACCTCTGTGTACTAACCCTACAGATCTGTACTAACCCTACCTCTGTGTACTAACCCTACCTCTGTGTACTAACCCTACCTCTGTGTACTAACCCTACAGAGGTGTACTAACCCTACCTCTGGTACTAACCCTACAGTTGTGTACTAACCCTACCTCTGTGTACTAACCCTACAGTTGTGTACTAACCCTACCTCTGTGTACTAACCCTACAGTTGTGTACTAACCCTACAGTTGTGTACTAACCCTACCTCTGTGTACTAACCCTACAGTTGTGTACTAACCCTACCTCTGTGTACTAACCCTACCTCTGTGTACTAACCCTACAGTTGTGTACTAACCCTACCTCTGTGTACTAACCCTACAGAGGTGTACTAACCCTACCTCTGTGTACTAACCCTACAGAGGTGTACTAACCCTACCTCTGTGTACTAACCCTACAGTTGTGTACTAACCCTACAGTTGTGTACTAACCCTACCTCTGTGTACTAACCCTACAGTTGTGTACTAACCCTACAGTTGTGTACTAACCCTACAGTTGTGTACTAACCCTACCTCTGTGTACTAACCCTACAGTTGTGTACTAACCCTACATCTGTGTACTAACCCTACCTCTGTGTACTAACCCTACAGATGTGTACTAACCCTACCTCTGTGTACTAACCCTACAGCCGTGTACTAACCCTACAGAGGTGTACTAACCCTACCTCTGTGTACTAACCCTACAGTTGTGTACTAACCCTACCTCTGTGTACTAACCCTACCTCTGTGTACTAACCCTACCTCTGTGTACTAACCCTACCTCTGTATACTAACCATACAGAGGTGTACTAACCCTTGGGGTCGAGAGTGGAGTGACTCTGACTTGGACGAACATATCAATTAGTTGGCTGGATAGACACCAACAAGCCCCACCCACACCTCCATTGTGAGAGTGTTAGCTGACATATAGACAGGACAAGTCATATTGATCGTTGCCAATGTGTCAGAGTGCATTTCAGTCTCTCTTTCAGTCCTCTGCTCTTCTCCTCTAAGGGTTTTTGATCAGTCACACAGCCTGGGAGGGAGGAGACAGGCTACTGCATCATGCATGAACTGACAGGGGTAGTTTAGAACACAGAGACCATAGGTTAATATAGCAGCATGTTGTTTTCTTATCTCTGACTAGTTTAGAACACAGAGACCATAGGTCAGCCTTTCTTAAAGTATGGGTCTCGACCCAAAGTGGGTCGTGGACCTGTCAATGGTGGGTCGCGATGTGTTAGAGTAAATGTATAATTATTTCTTTAATTACTGGAATTGATCTGGCCAAGTGCAACTGCTGTCTCTGTTCAGTGCGCTCTCCGCTTGGCAGCTGTGACAGTTTGGCAGCCGCGCGAGCGCTTTACCAGATATTTTTTCTGCCGTTTTCTCTTGAAGATGACGGCGCGACCCACACGCCGCAGCTCTGTCGTTCAGCAGCAGATGATGCGCTGTCAGCCAATGGGTTGTCATTCCCACTCGCCCCGTCACTCACCACTGTCATCAAATGGAGTCAAGCTAGCTACAAGTTCTGACCGAGCTCAATCGTCATGAAACGCAAATACAGCGATGAGTTTCTCTCTCTTGGTTTCATACAGTGTGCTTTGTGCGGGGAAGTGCTTAGTAATGAGTCTCTCAAAACAAACAAATTAGAACGACACATCCTGACCAAACAGCCACAGCATGACGGTAAACCCAGGGAGTTCCTTCAGAACAGGGCAGTATGCTTCGGGAAACAGTGCTTCGAACAGTGGAAGAGTAAGTCAGCTAGCAAAGGCATTGTTGTAATTTTATAACAGGTGATGATAAGCAGAAATAAGGGAGTACTATCTCTCATAGTAGTATATGTGAGTTTCTCTTTCAAACAAATTCCCTTGTACAGAGCTAACAGCTAGATAGCTAACTTTAGCCAAAGCAAGCTAGCTGGTTACTGATAGTGTGCAACCCTAAGTGACAGTACAGATGAAGATGAAACAATGATCAGGCCTACTGTTCATCATACTGTAGAAATGATTGTTGAAAACAAGTATAGGTTGGAACTGTTGCTGTTAAAACTGATTGAAGCAAGATGCCTTTTTTGAGGCAAACCAACACAGTTCTGGATTGGCTGATCTACAGCAGGAAGCGGTCTCCTGCCTGGCTGAAAAAGCAGTAGTTGTTCTGATCCAGTTTGGCACCACGTACCTATGTGAGTCAGGGTTCTCCACTCTGGCATACTTTAAAAAAATAAGTACAGAAACAGACTCAATGCTGAGCCTGACCTCAGGGTTGCACTGTCAAAAACGGAGCTCAGAATAGACATGCTTGCTGAAAACTTCAACCGGCCACACACCTCTCATTAGGACAGTGTATGTGTGTGTGTGTTTGTGTGTGTGTGTGTGTGTTTTCTTGCCTACGTCTGTGTGATGTGATCTACCAGTTTACCTGTTCAGAATGAAAATTATTTATTATATTTTAACAGCAACCGTTCCAACCTAGACAGATATGTAAGAGTGTTTTTAATAGGGAAAAATAAACACGCATTTGCATTTGTTTTAGGCTGGCATAAGGGCAATGCAATCTACCGATATTTACGTATAGTTGCATGTTTTCATATGCTTGGGTCGCTGGAAAACACAGAATTTCTGATTTGGATCCCAGGCTGAAAAAGTTTAAGAACCCCTGCTACAGGTTAATATAGCAGCATGTTGTTACCTATCCCTGACTAGTGGTCCTCTGTAGCTCAACTGGTAGAGCACGGCGCTTGTAACGCCAAGGGAGTGGGTTCGATCCCCGGGACCACCCATACACAAAAAAATAAATAATGTATGCACGCGTGACTGTAAGTCACTTTGGATAAAAGTGTCTGCTAAATGGCATATTATTATTATTATTAAGAACTCAGAGGCTATAGGTTAATATAGCAGCATGTTGTTTCTAATCCCTGACTAGTTTTCCATCTTTCTGTGTTTAAGCAGTGTGTGTGCGTGAGTGTGGAATACCATCACTGTGCTCGATGTGTCTGTGTCTTGACTGTGCCTTTGTGACAGCCCTGCCTATTGAGAGAGAGAGAGAGAGAGAGAGAGAGAGAGAGAGAGAGAGAGAGAGAGAGAGAGAGGCCAAACCACACAACCAACAACATTAGACACTTTATGGAACACAAAGCCTTCACTATTTCATCCTGGAATATCCAAGGCCTGAGGTCATCTGCCTTTGGCCTAAAGAGCAGGAATCTGGACTTCACCAAAGAAATCGGAAATACAGACATTGTCATCCTACAAGAAACATGGTATAGAGGAGACGGACCCACTGGTTGCCCTCTAGGTTACAGAGAGCTGGTAGTCCCATCCACCAAACTACCAGGTGTGAAACAGGGAAGGGACTCAGGGGGTATGCTAATTTGGTATAGAGCAGACCTAACTCACTCTATTAAATTAATCAAAACAGGAACATTTTACATTTGGTTAGAAATTCAAAAGGAAATTATCTCAACTGAGAAAAATGTCCTCCTGTGTGCTACCTATATCCCCCCACTAGAATCCCCATACTTTAATGAAGACAGTTTCTCCATCCTGGAGGGGGAAATCAATAATTTCCAGACCCAGGGACATGTACTAGTCTGTGGCGACCTAAATGCCAGAACTGGACAAGAACCTGACACCCTCAGCACACAGGGGGACAAACACCTACCTGGAGGTGACAGCATTCCCTCCCCCATATGCCCCCCTAGGCACAACTACGACAACATAACCAACAAAAATGGGTCACGACTCCTGCAGCTCTGTCGCACACTGGGTATGTACATAGTCAATGGTAGGCTTCGAGGGGACTCCTATGGTAGGTACACCTATAGCTCATCTCTTGGCAGTAGTACTGTAGACTACTTTATCACTGACCTCAACCCAGAGTCTCTCAGAGCGTTCACAGTCAGCCCACTGACACCCCTATCAGACCACAGCAAAATCACAGTCTACTTGAACAGAGCAATACTCAATCATGAGGCATCCAAGCCAAAAGAACTGAATAATATTAAGAAATGCTATAGATGGAAGGAAAGTAGTGTTGAAACCTACCAAAAAACAATTAGGAAACAACAAATTCAATCCATTCTAGACAACTTCCTGGACAAAACGTTCCACTGTAATAGTGAAGGTGTAAACTTGGCAGTAGAAAACCTAAACAGTATATTTGACCTCTCAGCTTCCCTATCAAATCTAAAAATCTCTAACAGAAAACCAAAGAAAAGTAATAACAGTGATAAATGGTTTGATGAAGAATGCAAAAACCTAAGAAAGAAATTGAGAAACCTATCCAACCAAAAACATAGAGACCCAGAAAACCTGAGCCTACGCCTTCACTATAGTGAATCACTAAAACAATACAGAAATACACTACGGAAAAAGAAGGAACAGCATGTCAGAAATCAGCTCAATGTAATTGAAGAATCCATAGACTCTAACCACTTCTGGGAAAATTGGAAAACACTAAACAAACAACAACACGAAGAGCTATCTATCCAAAACGGAGATGTATGGGTAAACCACTTCTCCAATCTTTTTGGCCCTATAACAGAGAACAAACAGCAAAAAAATATACATGATCAAATGCAAATCTTAGAATCAACTATTAAAGACTACCAGAACCCACTGGATTCTCCAATTACATTGAATGAACTACAGGATAAAATACAAACCCTCCAACCCAAAAAGTCCTGTGGTGTTGATGGTATCCTCAATGAAATGATAAAATATACAGACCACAAATTTCAATTAGCTATACTTAAACTCTTTAACATCATCCTTAGCTCTGGCATCTTCCCCAACATCTGGAACCAAGGACTGATAACCCCAATCCACAAAAGTGGAGACAAATTTGACCCCAATAACTACCGTGGGATATGCGTCAACAGCAACCTTGGGAAAATCCTCTGCATTATCATTAACAGCAGACTAGTTCATTTCCTCAGTGAAAACAATGTACTGAGCAAATGTCAAATTGGCTTTTTACCAAATTACCGTACGACAGACCACGTATTCACCCTGCACACCCTAATTGACAAACAAACAAACCAAAACAAAGGCAAAGTCTTCTCATGCTTTGTTGATTTCAAAAAAGCTTTTGACTCAATTTGGCATGAGGGTCTGCTATACAAATTGATGGAAAGTGGGGTTGGGGGAAAAACATACGACATTATAAAATCCATGTACACAAACAACAAGTGTGCGGTTAAAATTGGCAAAAAACACACACATTTCTTTCCACAGGGCCGTGGGGTGAGACAGGGATGCAGTTTAAGCCCCACCCTCTTCAACATATATATCAACGAATTGGCGAGGGCACTAGAACAGTCTGCAGCACCCGGCCTCACCCTACTAGAATCTGAAGTCAAATGTCTTCTGTTTGCTGACGATCTGGTGCTTCTGTCACCAACCAAGGAGGGCCTACAGCAGCACCTAGATCTTCTGCACAGATTCTGTCAGACCTGGGCCCTGACAGTAAATCTCAGTAAGACAAAAATAATGGTGTTCCAAAAAAGGTCCAGTTGCCAGGACCACAAATACAAATTCCATCTAGACACCGTTGCCCTAGAGCACACAAAAAACTATACATACCTCGGCCTAAACATCAGCGCCACAGGTAACTTCCACAAAGCTGTGAACGATCTGAGAGACAAGGCAAGAAGGGCCTTCTATGCCATCAAAAGGAACATAAAATTTGACATACCAATTAGGATCTGGCTAAAAATACTTGAATCAGTTATAGAACCCATTGCCCTTTATGGTTCTGAGGTCTGGGGTCCGCTCACCAACCAAGAATTCACAAAATGGGACAAACACCAAATTGAGACTCTGCATGCAGAATTCTGCAAAAACATCCTCCGTGTACAACGTAAAACACCAAATAATGCATGCAGAGCAGAATTAGGCCAATACCCGCTAATTATCAAAATCCAGAAAAGAGCCGTTAAATTCTATAACCACTTAAAAGGAAGCGATTCCCAAACCTTCCATAACAAAGCCATCACCTACAGAGAGATGAACTTGGAGAAGAGTCCCCTAAGTAAGCTTGTCCTGGGACTCTGTTCACAAACACAAACAGACCCCACACAGCCCCAGGACAACAACAACAACACAACTAGACCCAACCAAATCATGAGAAAACAAAAAGAGAATTACTTGACACATTGGAAAGAACAAACAAAAAAACAGAGCAAACTAGAATGCTATTTGGCCCTAAACAGAGAGTACACAGTGGCAGAATACTTGACCACTGTGACTGACCCAAACTTAAGGAAAGCTTTGACTATGTACAGACTCAGTGAGCATAGCCTTGCTATTGAGAAAGGCCGCCGTAGGCAGACCTGGCTCTCAAGAGAAGACAGGCTATGTGCACACTGCCCACAAAATGAGGTGGAAACTGAGCTGCACTTCCTAACCTCCTGCCAAATGTATGACCATATTAGAGACACATATTTCCCTCAGATTACAGCGATCCACAAAGAATTCGAAAACAAACCCAATTTTGATAAACTCCCTTATCTACTGGGTGAAAAACCACAGTGTGCCATCACAGCTGCAAGATTTGTGACCTGTTGCCACAAGAAAAGGGCAACCAGTGAAGAACAAACACCATTGTAAATACAACCCATATTTATGTTTATTTATTTTCCCATTTGTACTTTAACTATTTGCACATTGTTACAACACTGTATATATACATAATATGACATTTGAAATGTCTTTATTCTTTTGAAACTTCTGAGTGTAATGTTTACTGTTAATATTTATTGTTTATTTCACTTTTGTTTACTATCTACTTCACTTGCTTTGGCAATGTTAACACACGTTTCCCATGCCAATAAAGCCCTTAAATTGAAATTGAATTGAATTGAGAGAGAGAGTGAGAGAGCCTACGGTACTGCCAATCAGCAATTTGTAAACAGTGGGGGATTAGGGAGGAATGGAGAAAATACAACACAGACAAAGTGACTGCAGTTGGAAAAAGTAAGAGGAGAGAAATATATATTTGTATACCCCCCCCCCCCCCCCTCCCCACCTCCTATTCAACACAGCTACAGCAGTCTACAGTATGCACCTCAAATCCCCAATAGCCTTTGGAACTAAACTAAAGCCTAGAAATTAGCTCTGGGAGTAAACACAAGTCTTCTGGGAGTAAACACAAGTCTTCTGGGAGTAAACACAAGTCTCTGGGAGTAAACACAAGTCTCTGGGAGTAAACACAAGTCTTCTGGGAGTAAACACAAGTCTTCTGGGAGTAAACACAGGTCTTCTGGGAGTAAACACAAGTCTCTGGGAGTAAACACAAGTCTTCTGGGAGTAAACACAAGTCTCTGGGAGTAAACACAAGTCTCTGGGAGTAAACACAAGTCTCTGGGAGTAAACACAAGTCTCTGGGAGTAAACACAAGTCTCTGGGAGTAAACACAAGTCTCTGGGAGTAAACACAGGTCTTCTGGGAGTAAACACAAGTCTCTGGGAGTAAACACAGGTCTTCTGGGAGTAAACACAAGTCTCTGGGAGTAAACACAAGTCTCTGGGAGTAAACACAAGTCTTCTGGGAGTAAACAAAAGTCTTCTGGGAGTAAACACAGGTCTCTGGGAGTAAACACAGGTCTCTGGGAGTAAACACAGGTCTCTGGGAGTAAACACAAGTCTCTGGGAGTAAACACAAGTCTGGGAGTAAACACAAGTCTCTGGGAGTAAACACAGGTCTTCTGGGAGTAAACACAGGTATCTGGGAGTAAACACAAGTCTCTGGGAGTAAACACAAGTCTTCTGGGAGTAAACACAGGTCTCTGGGAGTAAACACAAGTCTCTGGGAGTAAACACAGGTCTTCTGGGAGTAAACACAGGTATCTGGGAGTAAACACAAGTCTCTGGGAGTAAACACAAGTCTCTGGG
This sequence comes from Coregonus lavaretus, assembly GCF_964263955.1. Classification (NCBI taxonomy): domain Eukaryota; kingdom Metazoa; phylum Chordata; class Actinopteri; order Salmoniformes; family Salmonidae; genus Coregonus; species Coregonus lavaretus. The sequence continues at coordinate 22,998 of NW_028162532.1, forward strand.
AGTAAACACAAGTCTTCTGGGAGTAAACACAAGTCTCTGGGAGTAAACACAAGTCTTCTGGGAGTAAACACAGGTCTTCTGGGAGTAAACACAGGTCTCTGGGAGTAAACACAAGTCTCTGGGAGTAAACACAAGTCTTCTGGGAGTAAACACAAGTCTTCTGGGAGTAAACACAAGTCTCTGGGAGTAAACACAAGCCTCTGGGAGTAAACACAAGTCTCTGGGAGTAAACACAGGTCTTCTGGGAGTAAACACAAGTATCTGGGAGTAAACACAGGTCTCTGGGAGTAAACACAAGTCTCTGGGAGTAAACACAAGTCTTCTGGGAGTAAACACAAGTCTTCTGGGAGTAAACACAGGTCTCTGGGAGTAAACACAAGTCTCTGGGAGTAAACACAAGTCTTCTGGGAGTAAACACAGGTCTTCTGGGAGTAAACACAGGTCTTCTGGGAGTAAACACAAGTCTCTGGGAGTAAACACAAGTCTCTGGGAGTAAACACAAGTCTCTGGGAGTAAACACAAGTCTCTGGGAGTAAACACAAGTCTTCTGGGAGTAAACACAAGTCTTCTGGGAGTAAACACAAGTCTTCTGGGAGTAAACACAAGTATCTGGGAGTAAACACAAGTCTCTGGGAGTAAACACAAGTCTTCTGGGAGTAAACACAAGTCTTCTGGGAGTAAACACAAGTTTTCTGGGAGTAAATACAAGTCTCTGGGAGTAAACACAAGTCTTCTGGGAGTAAACACAAGTTTTCTGGGAGTAAATACAAGTCTCTGGGAGTAAACACAAGTCTCTGGGAGTAAACACAAGTCTCTGGGAGTAAACACAGGTCTTCTGGGAGTAAACACAAGTCTCTGGGAGTAAACACAAATCTTCTGGGAGTAAACACAAGTCTCTGGGAGTTATTGGGGTCAAATTTGTCTCCACTTTTGTGGATTGGGGTGATCAGTCCTTGGTTCCAAATATTGGGGAAGATGCCAGAGCTAAGGATGATGCTAAAGAGTTTAAGTATAGCTAATTGAAATTTGTGGTCTATATATTTTATCATTTCATTGAGGATACCATCAACACCACAGGACTTTTTGGGTTGGAGGGTTTGTATTTTGTCCTGTAGTTCATTCAATGTAATTGGAGAATCCAGTGGGTTCTGGTAGTCTTTAATAGTTGATTCTAAGATTTGCATTTGATCATGTATATTTTTTTGCTGTTTGTTCTCTGTTATAGGGCCAAAAAGATTGGAGAAGTGGTTTACCCATACATCTCCGTTTTGGATAGATAGCTCTTCGTGTTGTTGTTTGTTTAGTGTTTTCCAATTTTCCCAGAAGTGGTTAGAGTCTATGGTTTCTTCAATTACATTGAGCTGATTTCTGACATGCTGTTCCTTCTTTTTCCGTAGTGTATTTCTGTATTGTTTTAGTGATTCATCATAGTGAAGGCGTAGGCTCAGGTTTTCTGGGTCTCTATGTTTTTGGTTGGATAGGTTTCTCAATTTCTTTCTTAGGTTTTTGCATTCTTCATCAAACCATTTATCACTGTTATTACTTTTCTTTGGTTTTCTGTTAGAGATTTTTAGATTTGATAGGGAAGCTGAGAGGTCAAATATACTGTTTAGGTTTTCTACTGCCAAGTTTACACCTTCACTATTACAGTGGAACGTTTTGTCCAGGAAGTTGTCTAGAATGGATTGAATTTGTTGTTTCCTAATTGTTTTTTGGTAGGTTTCAACACTACTTTCCTTCCATCTATAGCATTTCTTACAGTTTTTTTGGATTGCTTACACACTAAAATTAAAAGTAGTACACTATTAGCAAAACCTTACACTCAAGAAGCAAAACATCAGCCCATATTTGCACAACTATAAGCACACACCTAACCTAACACTTGTTGCAAAACTCTACACACAGTGATTTGCAAAACACTAAACACACTTAACATACATTACACACAAAAATCTATCATGAAGTCACGTCCTTGCAATACCAAAGCACTGACTGTCAAATTACCACACCGTCCAACCAATTGGTTCAACACAGTCATCAGGTGTGCAAACACTCGTTTGCTTAATTGTAGACACACCAATCAGGTGTATAAGCACTATAAAAAGCAGCAGGTGAGTTCATCGGTCTTCAAGCACAATGGAAAGAGTCAGAGAAAGAGTAAGACGAGGAGGAGGAGGAGGAGGAGGAGGAGGAGGAGGAGGAGGAGAACGAGAACGAGGAGGAGGAGAACGAGGAGAACGAGGAGGACGAGGAGGACGAGGAGGACGAGGAGAACGAGGAGGAGGACGAGGAGAACGAGGAGGACGAGGAGAACGAGGAGGACGAGGAGGAGAACGAGGAGGAGGAGGAGGAGGAGGAAGGGGAGGAAGAGGAAGAGGAAGAGGAAGAGGAAGACAAGAAGGTGCTCAAAGAGGACCGAATCTGACAAATGAGATCCGCGCAACACTGGTTGACCACATTGTCAACCACGGCCTGACGCTGAGGGAGGCTGGACTGCGAGTACAGCCAAATCTAAGCCGATATACAGTGGCAAGTGTGATGAGAACATTTCGACTGGAAAATAGGTATTGTAAAAATATCATCATATCTAAAACATCTGCACGGTTTCAGTAACTGCTTACAGTACTATATTCTATGCACTAGCAGCACTTCTGTTACCTTTTCCTGTGAAATTACTGTACTATTGTATACTGTTTTTTTTTCTACATAGGATTGAGGGTCAGGGACGACAAGGGGGAAGGCCTCCTATGTTCACAGAACAGCAAGAGAGGGAGATAGTAAACATGGTTTTGGCCAACAATGCTATAACACTCAAGCAGCTCCAAGCTAACATTGTCAATAACCACGCCATTTTCAACGATATCCATCAGGTCTCAACATCAACACTGGCACGCATCCTAAAAAAAAAACATATTCAAATGAAGCAAATTTATCGAGTGCCTTTCGAGCGCAATTCCGAAAGGGTGAAACGACTGCGGCATGATTATGCAGAGGTATGTATTCACTTTAGCAGTGTGATCTTGCATACTGTCTCATAATCTTTTACTGTACTGTAATATGTATACTAGATCTACACTGAACTACACAATTTTGCCTGACACTGTTTTTCAGAGAGTTTTACGAATGGATGGAGAGGAGATCCAGCATGAGTTCATTTACGTAGATGAGGCTGGGTTCAACCTGACGAGAACACGAAGGAGGGGAAGAAACATCATTGGCCACAGGGCTATAGTCAATGTCCCAGGGCAACGTGGGGGGTAATATAACACTCTGTGCAGCCATTACACAGAATGGGGTCCTCCACCGCCATGCCCATATGGGCCCTTACAACACAGCACTCATACTTACATTCTTGGACCAATTGCACAACATAACAGCAGCAAATCAAATCGATCATATGCAATACATTGTTGTCTGGGACAATGTGTCTTTCCACCGCTCTGCTCTGGTTCAGAACTGGTTTCAGCAACATCCACATTTCACCGTCCTATATCTTCCACCATACTCTCCATTCCTCAACCCTATAGAAGAGTTTTTCTCGGCATGGCGGTGGAAGGTATATGATCTCCGTCTCCTGGCTGAGGTACCCCTCATCCAAGCCATGGAGGAGGCCTGTGACCAGATGGAGGTAGCAGCAATGCAAGGATGGATTCGTCATTCAAGACGTTTCTTTCCAAGGTGTCTTGCTAATGACAACATTGCCTGCGATGTTGATGAAATTCTCTGGCCAGATCCAGCTAGGCGAAGAGACAATGTCTAGTTATTTTTTTTTAAAATTTTTGAACTTACAATACGTAAAGTGACGTTTGGTTACAGTATTATGAATCTCCATGTCAACATTTTGGGCGTGTTGAGAAATAAATGAGTTTCTTCAGTCTGCAACATTGGTCTTGTGTAGTGTTTGGTGAATTTACATTATATTTGTACTTTGTTGAGAGTAGCCTACTCTAATCATAGGGAAGTAGAAGTGCTAAAAGTGTTTTAGGTTTATCACAGCAGAGTGTAACTCGTGCAAACAGAGTATAGTAATGTGAAACGTGTGTGTTTCATATGGTAACAAAGTGTGGTTTTTAAAAAGAAGTGTATAGTTTTTACAAGAGTGTTTAATTTTGCAAAGGATCTGTAGTGTTTTGCTAATTGGGTGTGTGGTTGTGCTAATTGTGTGTAGTGTTTTGAAAACACGGGCCCTGTTTTGAAAATCGTGCTTAAGCAATAAAAAAAAACTGTAATATTATTCAGTTCCTTTGGCTTTGATGCCTCATGATTGAGTATTGCTCTGTTCAAGTAGACTGTGATTTTGCTGTGGTCTGATAGGGGTGTCAGTGGGCTGACTGTGAACGCTCTGAGAGACTCTGGGTTGAGGTCAGTGATAAAGTAGTCTACAGTACTACTGCCAAGAGATGAGCTATAGGTGTACATACCATAGGAGTCCCCTCGAAGCCTACCATTGACTATGTACATACCCAGTGTGCGACAGAGCTGCAGGAGTCGTGACCCGTTTTTGTTGGTTATGTTGTCGTAGTTGTGCCTAGGGGGGCATATGGGGGAGGGAATGCTGTCACCTCCAGGTAGGTGTTTGTCCCCCTGTGTGCTGAGGGTGTCAGGTTCTTGTCCAGTTCTGGCATTTAGGTCGCCACAGACTAGTACATGTCCCTGGGTCTGGAAATGATTGATTTCCCCCTCCAGGATGGAGAAACTGTCTTCATTAAAGTATGGGGATTCTAGTGGGGGGATATAGGTAGCACACAGGAGGACATTTTTCTCAGTTGAGATAATTTCCTTTTGAATTTCTAACCAAATGTAAAATGTTCCTGTTTTGATTAATTTAATAGAGTGAGTTAGGTCTGCTCTATACCAAATTAGCATACCCCCTGAGTCCCTTCCCTGTTTCACACCTGGTAGTTTGGTGGATGGGACTACCAGCTCTCTGTAACCTAGAGGGCAACCAGTGGGTCGCTCTCTGTAACCTAGAGGGCAACCAGTGGGTCCGTCTCCGCTATATCATGTTTCTTGTAGGATGACAATGTCTGTATTTCCAGATTCCTGCTCTTTAGGCCAAAGGCAGATGACCTCAGGCCTTGGATATTCCAGGGTGAAATAGTGAAGGCTTTGTGTTCCATAAAGTGTCTAATGTTGTTGGTTGTGTGGTTTGGCCTCAGGCCAATAATTGTGAGCAGAGCCTGGCTTGGGCTAGTGTAAGAGTGGGTGTTGGGCCTGTTTGCCTGCTCACGGCACGGTCTCTCTCTCTCTCTCTCTCTCTCTCTCTCTCTCTCTCTCTCTCTCTCTCTCTCTCTCTCTCTCTCTCTCTCTCTCTCTCTCTCTCTCTCTCTCTCTCTCTCTCTCTCTCTCCTCCCTCCCTCCCTCCCTCCCTCCCTCTAACTCTCTCCCTGTCTGTCTTTGAACATTCTCCTGTCTCTCCCCCTACTATCTGTCTTTGAACATTCTCCTCTCCCTGTTTTGATTGCCTATTATTTTCTGCCAAAAACAAGTACAATGGAAGGGAACAATACTGATTGATTTTATTTTCCAATTTTCAGGGGCAAGGACATCCAACCTCACAATTGTGTCCATGGACAAAAAGTACTGTTTAACAACCGTCTGAAATATACAGTATTGATTCTTTCTTCTATTCTCCCCTTCCTTCCATTCGTCAGGTCTCATGTAGAGCTTGTCTACAAAGTGGTCTGTGCTCTGTCTGGGCGCCCGTTATCAGACAGGGTTTATGTCCCAAATAGCATCATATTCTCTATACACTACACTGCTTTTGACCAGAGCTCTATGGACCTTGGTAAAAAAAAAAAAAAAAAAGTTCTGCACTTTAAATGGAAAAGAGTGCCGTTTGGGACCAGGAGTCTGGAACAACAAGAACGAACCGCTTATGTGAAAACAAGACCACTCAGGTCAACGAGTATGAACATTAAATCAATAGATGCTCTCTATGCTGTCTGGTTACTTTCAATTGTTGTGTAGAAGCTGAGGCCGTTCTGTTATGTGTTAACCCCAAAAAAAGTGCCAACAGGGGTCAACTTTGACCCCAAGGAGTCAAAAACCGTCATATTTTCAAAACCCTTTCGTTGACCCTTCTGAAATGTTAGGACAATTTACGATGATTTCTGTGTTAATATGAAGGAATTGAAACGTTTCTCTCTTTTTGTATACTAAGCTGAAAATGTTGACTCAATAGTGCACTTTGTGATGAAAGCACCACATTTCATGACCATGGGACTATGGCGTTCTATCTGCGCAAAGCATCGTTCTGAGATATTGAGAGCATCAACGTTTTCACATCACAGATCTCAGAACTAGTTTGCAGTGAAATCTTCTTCAAAACACATGAAGGTCCTCACCTTAAGGTCCTCACCTTAAGGTCCTCACCTTAAGGTCCTCACCTTAAAGGTAGCTAAAATGCAGAGTACAAAAAATCCCGAGACAATTTTTTATCCGTTTTTTTTTTAGGGGGGCGCAATCACAGATATAACCTAATGGCTCTGAAATGTCAATCTGGGTTCAGCCATAAGGTGCTATCTGATACTTCTGAACTAGACATGTTCCGTTTTTAAGAAGACTGTAGCTATTTGAATACATAAATGATAGAATAACACCATTTTACCAAGATAGAGACAGAACACATTACATTAAGAAATGTATTATGATCATCAGAAAAATTACTGTCATTACTGAACAACGACGTGACAACATAACTTTACTTTAAGATTCCTGGCAGTGTTGTTTTGTTTTTTTGCTTGTGTGCCATTATGGCTGGTTAGACTAGCCTAGAGACAGATGGCAAACACATGTCCTGATTGGTCCGTCTGTATTTGTTCAGGCTTGTGATTGGACTGCAGATTGAACCTTAGAGTGCCAAGTTCAAATGGATTTATGCAGATAGAAATCTTCTAGTTTTTCATTTATTTTCACTTAAAATGTACTTTAGCAAAAATCTATCTTCACAGACATACAGTATGAGATTGGAAAAGATGAACCCAAAGTTTGTTTAGGTCAAATGTTTATATGTTTTATTGTATTCTCCCTTTAATCACATGTATTCTACAAATAAATCAATACTTCTGTTTTTCCTTCTAAATGGATGCAGGAGGAAGTATGTGGGCAATGGAAAGGCCATATTACCATATTATATAAATCAATCAATCAATCAAATATGTTTATAAATCCCTTTTTACATCAGCAGATGTCACAAAGTACTATACAGAAACCCAGCCTAAAACCCCAAACAGCAAGCAAATGCAGATGTAGAAGCACGGTGGCTAAGAAAAACTCCCTAGAAAGTCAGGAACCTAGGAAGAAACCTAGAGAGGAACCAGGCTCTGAGGGGTGGCCAGTCCTCTTCTGGCTGTGCTGGGTGGAGATTATAAGAATACATGGCCATTTAAGGCCAGATTGTTCTTCAAGATTTTCAAACATTCATAGATGACCAGCAGGGTCAAATAATAATCACAGTGGTTGTAGAGGGTGCAACAGGTCAGTACCTCAGGAGTCAATGTCAGTTTGCTTTTCATAGCCGAGCATTCAGAGGTCGAGACAGCAGGTGTGGTAGAGAGAGAGCGAGAGAGTCGTAAATAGCAGGTCCGGGACAAGGTAGCACGTCCGGTGAACAGGTCAGGGTTCCATAGCCGCAGGCAGAACAGTGGAAACTGGAGCAGCAGCACGACCAGGTGGACTGGGGACAGCAAGGAGTCATCAGGCCAGGTAGTCCTGAGGCATGGTCCTAGGGCTCAGGTCCTCTGGGATGGGAGGGAGAGAGAGAGAGAGAATTAGAGGGAGCATACTTAAATTCACACAGGACACCGGATAAGACAGGAGAATAACACCAGATATAACAGACTGACCCTAGCCCCCGGCACATAGACTATTGCAGCATAGATACTGGAGACTGAGACGGGGGGGTCAGGGGACACTGTGGCCCCGTCCGACGATACCCCCGGACAGGGCCAACCAGGTAGGATATAACCCCACCCACTTTGCGAAAGCACAGCCCCCACACCTCTAGAGGGATATCCACAGACCACCAACTTACTACCCTGAGACAAGGCTGAGGATAGCCCACGAAGATCTCCTCCACCGCACGAGCCCGAGGATATCTCTGGAATGTACAGTACCAGTCAAAAGTTTGGACACACCTACTCATTCCATGGTCTTTCTTTATTTTATTTTCTACATTGAAGAATAATAGTGAAGACATCAAAACTATGAAATAACACATATGGAATCAGGTAGTAACCAAAAAAGTGTTAAACAAATCAAAATATATTTTATATTTGAGATTCTTCAAAGTAGCCACCCTTTGCCTTGATGACAGCTTTGCACACTCTTGGCATTCTCTCAACCAGCTTAATGAGGTAGTCACCTGGAACGCATTTCAATTAACAGGTGTGCCTTGTTAAAGGTTAATTTGTGGAATTTATTTCCTTCTTAATGCGTTTGAGCCAATCAGTTGTGTTGTGACAAGGTAGGGGTGGTATACAGAATATAGCCCTATTGGGTAAAATACCATGTCCATATTATGGCAAGAACAGTTCAAATAAGCAAAGAGAAATAACAGTCCATCATTTCTTTAAGACATAAAGGTCAGTCAATCTGGAAAATTTCAAGAACATTGAAAGTTTCTTCAAGTGCAGTCTCAAAAACCATCAAGCGCTATGATGAAACTGTCTCTCATGAGGACCGCCACAGGAAAGGAAGACCCAGAGTTACCTCTGCTGCAGAGGATAAGTTAATTAGATTTAACTGCACCTCAGATTGCAGCCCAAATCAAGTAACAGACACATCTCAACATCAACTGTTCAGAGGAGGCTGCGTGAATCAGGCCTTAATGGTCAAATTGCTGCAAAGAAACCACTACTAAATGACACCAATAAGAAGAAGAGACTTGCTTGGGCCAAGAAACACGAGCAATTGATATTAGACCGGTGGAAATCAGGCCTTTGGTCTGCTGAGTCCAAATGTGAGATTTTTGGTTCCAACCGCCGTGTCTTTGTGAGACACAGAGTAGGTGAACGGATGATCTCTGCATGTGTGGTTCCCATCGTGAAGCATGGAGGAGGAGGTGTGATGGTGTGGGGGTGCTTTGCTGGTGACGCTGTCTGTGATTTATTTTGAATTCAAATCAAATAAAATAAAATCAAATGGTATTGGTCACATGCGCCGAATACAACAGGTGCAGACATTACAGTGAAATGCTTACTTACAGCCCTTAACCAACAGTGCATTTATTTTAAACAAAAAAGTAAGAATAAAACAACAACAAAAAAAGTGTTGAGAAAAAAAGAGCAGAAGTAAAATAAAGTGACAGTAGGGAGGCTATATATACAGTAAAATAAAGTGACAGTAGGGAGGCTATATATACAGGGGGGTACCGTTGCAGAGTCAATGTGCGGGGGCACCGGCTAGTTGAGGTAGTTGAGGTAATATGTACATGTGGGTAGAATTCAAGGCACACTTAACCAGCATGGCTACCACAGCATTCTGCAGCAATACACCATCCCATCTGGTTTGCGCTTAGTGGGACTATCATTTGCTTTTCAAAAGGACAATGACCCAAAACACACCTCCAGGCTGTGTAAGGGCTATTTGATCAAGAAGGAGAATGATGGATTGCTGCATCAGATGACCTGGCCTCCACAGTCACCCGACTTCAACCCAATTGAGATGGTTTGGGTTGAGTTGGACCACAGAGTGAAGGAAAAGCAGCCAACAAGTGCTCAGCATATGTGGGAACTCCTTCAAGACTGTTGGAAAAGCATTCCAGGTGAAGCTGGTTGAGAGAATGCCAAGAGTGTTGAAAGCTGTCATCAAGGCAAAGGGTGGCTATCATTGGTTACTACATGATTCCATATGTGTTATTTCATAGTTTTGATGTCTTCACTATTATTCTACGATGTAGTAAATAGTCAAAATAAAGAAAAACCATTGAATGAGTAGGTGTGTCCAAACTTTTGGATGGTACTGTATGAATGAATGAATGAATGAGTGACATTTTATTTTCGTGTCAAATCACCAGTTGGCAACCCCATCCCTTATGGGATTAATTGACACATAAACAAACATTCCAATAATTCACTGTGGTTATTAAATGATAATTATTCTTCCGGTCTTCTCGGCATTGCGCATCGCATAAAGAGTGAAAGAATGTAAGGTAAAAATCAATACATAATAGTAAATAAGGTTATCCAAATAACAATTATATCCCTAGAGCAGTAAAAGAACATACATACATACACACACACTGTATGTATATACGCATACATACATAACATATACAGATAAATGAATACAGAAAAAAAAAGAAACAGAAGTAATTTGCACCCAGTCTGAGAAGATTCATGTGGGAGACAGGCCTACACACAATGTATATACACACTATACGCCTATACTGTCACGGATTCTGCCGAGGCTGCTCCTCCTCCTTGCTCGGGCAGGCTTCGGCGTTCGTCGTCCCCAGAGTACTAGCTGCTGCCGTTCGATGGTATCGGTGTCTGTTTAGTTTTGTCTGTATTGTTTACACCTGTTCGTCATTATATGTTTGATTGTTGCCCTTATCTTACCCATGTCTCTCATCGGGATATTGTGTGTGCTTGTTTTCCCTTCACGTATGTCATTAGTGAAGTTAGGGTTATTTCCTCCCTGCGTGGAGTTATTTTCTGTGTTCAATTGTTCAGTATCGGATTAAAGTACGTGTCAGAGAGTTCCGTGTCCTGTGCCTGACTTCTTCAACCGCATCTCACCGACAGCCGTGACATATACACAATGTAAATACACACGTGCAATTTACCACACAGAAGCTAAATATTTTTACAATTTAATTTTAGTTAGCCCTTTTACTTTTATTCCAGGCTATAATATCTAAATATTCCGCAAACGGAAATACACAAATGGACACATGGACAAAAAAAACATTTTAGTTTCTCCTCATTGCTCAGCCACATGATGCCAGGGTACAGTTGAAGTCGGAAGTTTACATACACCTTAGCCAAATGCATTCAAACTCAGTTTTTCACAGTTCCTGACATTTAATCCTAGTAAAGATTCCCTGTTTTAGGTCAGTTAGGATCACCACTTTATTTTAAGAATTTGAAATGTCAGAATAATAGTGGAGAGAATGATTTATTTCAGCTTTTATTTATTTCATCACATTCCCAGTGGGTCAGAAGTTTACATACACTCAATTAGTATTTGGTAGCATTGCCTTTAAATTGTTTAACTTGGGTCAAACGTTTTGGGTAGCCTTCCACAAGCTTCCCACAATAAATTGGGTGAATTTTGGCCCATTCCTCCTGACAGAGCTGGTGTGACTGAGTCAGGTTTGTAGGCCTCCTTGCTCGCACATTATTTTTCAGTTCTGCTCACAAATGTTCTATAGGATTGAGGTCAGGGCTTTGTGATGGCCACTCCAATACCTTGACTTTGTTGTCCTTAAGCCATTTTGCCACAACTTTGGAAGTATGCTTGGGGTCATTGTCCATTTGGAAGACCCATTTGCGACCAAACTTTAACTTCCTGACTGATGTCATGAGATGTTGCTTCAATATATCCACATAATTTTCCTTCCTCATGATGCCATCTATTTTGTGACGTACACGAGTCCCTCCTGCAGCAAAGCACACCCACAGCATGTCCGCTTCCCGTGATGAAGTAATCCTTTCCTCTGGTATTTCACTCAGCAACGTTTTGAAGTTCAGTTCTATAAGGCGATCGGTGTGGGACTTGGCTGATCGAAGAAAGACTTTGTCATAATCAGGATGGCCTCGCAGCTTTTGTTTTTTTTTCCGTAACAGAGCCACTTTCTCCTCCACGGACCCGACACTCCACCTTCACGACCCCGGGACCTTTACCTTTTTCTCTCTCATCCTCTCAGCTGCAATCCCCTCTGTTTCTCAGCCTAGGCCTACCGATATCAACTGGTTCACTTTGGAGATTAGGACCTCGTTTTCATCAGCTGGCGATCCTGCCACTATGATAGACACGTCTGGGTCCAACAGCACCTATTCTCCCAGGTTCTAGGAGTTCTACACGGGACTCTAGATGTCCAACTTCAACAGCTATGTGGTCTTGTAGTTGCTGGTTGTTATTCTCCAGTTGAGTCAGCAAAGCTGTGTGATTACCATTCAAACACTCAGCTTCATTTCGTCCATCTTTTTTTTCTCCATTTTTGTACCTGGGCTCCTCATCTCCGTCATGAGATTAGCCGTGCTATTGGCAGTTTCTTTCTTTGATAAATTCGGCTCCATGGTTTTCTCTCCACTGCGTAGATTTTCTATCGGAGTCCATATGTTTTAGCGGTTAAGTGTTTCTGTTATTGACGTTCAAGGTAGATAGCCAGCTAAATGTATAGCTAGACTAGCCAGATTACTCGCCAAATATTCCCCAACAAGTCTGTCAATTGACTGTCTTTCACCCTCACGGGATTCAGATTTCAGAAGCCTCCATTTACGGGCCGATCTCTATGTTTTAAACTTTGAAAAATGTTTAAAGTAAAACATTTTTGAAAGAGTTTGGTCCCATAAAGAAGCAGCAGCATTTTTTCACAGTGTACACACTGTGATTGCTATTGAAATACACTGTAATGATCAAAGTCAATAAAGCATGCACAATATTCTGAAAAATGAAATTGTAAAAGAGATACAAAAATATAACTGTTGGATATGTTCACCGCTTTTCACTGTCTCCACTAAAAAAAGTTACTAATTCAACCAAAGCATTTGAAGCAAAGTGAGCTGGGATTTTCCCCCTCAAGATTTTCCCGACTAGTGCCTTGAATGGCAGACGGGCAGATTGTTTGGCTATGCTTTGAATGCTAGGCTACCAGTGCTAATGAGCATGCTAATGACAATGTCCTGCTGTCTGTTGAGGTGACTGCTGACGCTGTCGTTCTGTGTTTAGCCAAGCTGACAGCTAGCTAGCTATTTCTGAGTGCATACTAGTTAGCTAACTCTAGCTAGCTTGTTGACGTTTCTCTCTGTCAAGTCACAGTGTGTCCTGTCTCTGTGTTTCACGATACTCACTCGCTACAAACAGAAAGTATCAGTAATTGTCTGTATCATTACAGCATAATGACGAGATGATGATGATGATGATGATGATGATGGAAATGGTGAAGATTAGAAAGATGACGAAGATTATGAAGGTGATGATGATGATGGAAATGGTGAAAATTAGAAAGATGATGAAGATTATGAAGGTGATGAAGATGAGGAAGTAGATGAGACAGAGAGAGAAAAGGAGCCAGAGGGATAGAGAAAGAGAGAAAGAGGGATAGAGACAGAGAGAGAGAGAGAGTTAACCCTAATTGCTCCTGTAAGTCGCTCTGGATAAGAGCGTCTGCTAAATGACTAAAATGTAAATGTAAATGAGAAAGAGACAGAAGCAAAAAGTTTGTCATTGAGAGGGATATCCTCCTGAAGCATTTAGAGTTTATTGCAGGGAGAAAATGGGGATCATCATGCTTTCACAGCTTTCGTATATTCAGGGTGTTTCTCAATATGCATACTACCGTGCTCCTCATGCTCTGAGTGCATTCTCCAAGGACGTTTTCTTGAGTACTTTATTGTGAGGACGCATAAAACATTACATTTGAGAAGCACTCCCCCCTACTCTATTAACTCATTTACTGCACCTCCCCATTTCGCTGAACCCATTTCTTCCAGCCGGGACAATGGCAACAACAGAGACGAAACAAGACATACACAAATGCAACCGTTTTTACTTCATAACTCTCAGCTAGCTACATGTGAATCGTAATAATGTAGCTAACTAGATAGTTTAACAGGCAAAAAATGACCTAAAACTAATATTATGCTAATGGTATATATCAATTATTTGTGGGTAACTAACTAGCTAACACGTCTTTGTGGCTATCTGGCTAGCTAACAGTATTAGCTAGCCAGTTAGCTCTATTGACTTACTATGGACTTGCTATCTACGCCCACTGCAGTGGGTATTGTAAGCAGGTAAACATGCCTAAATTGACACAGCATGTATTTATTAACGTATCAAGATAAAATATTGTAGTCAGGCAACATATGACATGTGAATGGGTAACATTTGAATCCAAAGTCAGAGTTTATTTTCTCTCTCTTCAGCTCAAATAATGGCCGCCATTGATTTCAATATATTTTACGTTATTTTTTAAGTGGTTGCGTCATATTTCTGTGCATACTTTCGATTCATGCTTCAAAATATGTAAAAACGGGAGTACACATTCGAGAAGTGCCCCCCATGCTCCGTTTTACATACTTTGATTTGGACTCATACTCCGACCCTCCCGTGCTCCAATTTGCGTGGTCGGAGCACGGTAGTATGTATTTTGAGAAACACCCTCAGTTGTTTCAAATGAGAGATCTTACATTTACATTTACATTTACGTCATTTAGCAGACGCTCTTATCCAGAGCGACTTACAAATAGGTGCATTCACCTTATAGCCAGTGGGATCACCACTTTACAATGTGTTTTTTTTTTTTTTTTTTTTGGGTTGGTGTTTGGGTTGG
>NW_028162532.1:40000-52500 GCF_964263955.1 Coregonus lavaretus
GCACGTCAACTATGACAGACAAATTGAGGAAAAAAAATCCAGAAAATCACATTGTAGGATTTTTTATGAATTTATTTGCAAATTATGGTGGAAAATAAGTATTTGGTCACCTACAAACAAGCAAGATTTCTGGCTCTCACAGACCTGTAACTTCTTCTTTAAGAGGCTCCTCTGTCCTCCACTCGTTACCTGTATTAATGGCACCTGTTTGAACTTGTTATCAGTATAAAAGACACCTGTCCACAACCTCAAACAGTCACACTCCAAACTCCACTATGGCCAAGACCAAAGAGCTGTCAAAGGACACCAGAAACAAAATTGTAGACCTGCACCAGGCTGGGAAGACTGAATCTGCAATAGGTAAGCAGCTTGGTTTGAAGAAATCAACTGTGGGAGCAATTATTAGGAAATGGAAGACATACAAGACCACTGATAATCTCCCTCGATCTGGGGCTCCACGCAAGTCCTCACCCTGTGGGGTCAAAATGATCACAAGAACGGTGAGCAAAAATCCCAGAACCACACGGGGGGACCTAGTGAATGACCTGCAGAGAGCTGGGACCAAAGTAACAAAGCCTACCATCAGTAACACACTACGCCGCCAGGGACTCAAATCCTGCAGTGCCTGACGTGTCCCCCTGCTTAAGCCAGTACATGTACAGGCCCGTCTGAAGTTTGCTAGTAGACCTCTGTCCAGTCCAGTCCCTGTACAGTGATGACAGTAGACCAATGTCCAGTCCAGTCCCTGTACAGAGATGACAGTATTCCTATGCCCTATACCCAGGTCTGTACAGATGAACTCTAGGCCTTCTTCTGTACTGTTGACAGTAGACCCATGTCCAGTGCACTGTGTATCCCACCTGAGCCATCTCCAGCTCCTGGACACAAGCCTGTTTAACAGAGATTAATGTCTCCTGACTCTGCTCTGTTCTGTGCTGTGCAGGGACTAACCGGCCACTCCTTGAGCGTGAAATACACTTTGCCTTGCTTGGCTGGCTGGGGTGTGTGTGTGTGTGTGTGTGTGTGTGTGTGTGTGTGTGTGTGTGTGTGTGTGTGTGTGTGTGTTGAGACTTCTAGCTCACTCAGGAAAAGAAAAAAGAGAAAATAATAATATATATATATATATATATATAAATAGATAAAAAAGAAGCAAATGGGTCTGATGTGTTCAATTAAATGGGGAATGAGTGATTTCTTTAAGTTTCTTAGATGCTCGGATATGTTACGTTATGTGCGCATGCGCAGCTTCACTAGAGACTTAAATTATGGCACCTGGTAATCATTTCACGACAGACAATCATCAGGAGCACACAGCCCGTTGGTATGTAACTGCGAACTACTCACAGTCTAGTATTAATGTTTAAGTCTCTTATATGTTTGAGCACTGAACGTTTACCTCACTGTGTCGGTGTTAGTTGGCCGGGAGTAACTTGTGGCTCGCTGGGTGCGGTAGCTCAGCGACCCAGATGCTGTATAGCATTAGGCTATCATTATCAGCCATTTGCGTTGTGCTGATTGTTCGGAGCACTCTGCTGGTTTCTGGTGGCGGTGGTGATAGCGGTGGTTTGGTTCGGTGATCCATGGTGGAGCGCCGCGTTGTGTTGCGTTTGTGCATGGGTGGGTCCTTTGGACAAGGCATGTGGTGGCATGGGTTCTGTGTCCTGTGGCAGCATCCGTGGCAACGGTGGAGTCGCTGTGCGCATGCTCCTCTGGCGCTAGGCATTCTGGGTGATGTAGTCAATGCTGTTTTAAGCCTGATTAGCCACATTTTTGATGGTGTTGTAGGCTTATTTGATTTTCATTATTTACATTATTATTATATTATATTATTTGAATAATATTTACATTATATATTTGAATAATATATTGTCATTATTTGTTTGTTGTAATTCAGGTTTATGACCTGTGGTCATATGATTTAAAATAAAATTAAGGACAAAACACGAGTCATGACATTGTGTGCTTCCTGGTGAGCGTTTTCGGAGGGCTAAATAACGAAAAAAAACAGTCATAAACCACGGTTCTCCTTTTACATGGACAATGCAAGGACTAGAACATTCGTCATGAGACTAACTTCTGATAAGCTAACAGTCCACCCATAAAGCTGTCTGCTCATCTGCTGACTTACTAGGCAAATCATTAATGAGTGAAAGCCAAGAAGAGGATAGAGTCTACAGTTAAAGGACTACTTAAAACCCAGTTGGCGGATAACACTTGAACTTAAGTTAAACGCTAGAAAAGTTGGCAAGATTGCAGCATCAGAGGAGGAGCTGGAGAGGCTAAAACAGAAGCGGTCAGCAGCCCAGACTGCGTTCACTAGAAGAGCCAATTATCTCGCCTCCAGAGCTAGTGCACTGGGGGAAAGTGAAATGAGAAGTGAGTGGAGGAACTTTAAAGTGGATCACTCCAGAGTCAGAGATGCAGGGTTTGAGTATGCCACGGCCCTGAGAGAAGTGGACGACGATGAAGTCAAAAAGAAGGCGGAAAACATTGACGGAAAAACAGCAGAATGTGACTGTAAGTTTGATTAAACTGAACAAATCATCCTGATCAACTTCTGGACAAGGTTCGCTGAGGCGGAAATTACCACCCTCTCTGAAGAGGCTGGATCAGCCATGGACCAGGCCGAGACAACCGATCACCATCATATGACCAGGAGGGAATGTGAATTGATTCATAGGAACCTGGAACGGGTGGTCTACAACTTCGAACGAGGATTGGATGAGTGGAAAGATTTGATCCCTCGGTCCAAGGCAACAGAGTCAAAGGACCACATCCGGAAGTTGAAGAAAAGGCGTGAAAAACTGTGGGATGAGTGGGCATGGAAAGGCGGTTTTCAATCTGACAACGAAGAGAAACTGGGAAGAGAACCAATTGTGGAGCAGGAGGAGCCAGTTGGGGCTTACAACTACAGGCCCCAGATCAGCCTATAACGTGCACGCTTGCCCATGTTTGCTGGTAATATGAGGGATTACTACCGCTGGAAAGCTGAATGGGAGGACTTGCAACGTCTGGGAAACCCTCATGGATTGGAAAGTGTGAGGAAATTCCATCTCCTGGGAAGCCTAGATGAAAAAGTCAAGAGGGACCTCGTATTGTCCAGCTGTGGATCCGCCAACGACGTGTTCAGGCTCCTGGACAACAAGTACGGAAATAAGCCGAAAATAGTGCTGCTGATTGCACAAGAAGTGCAAGGACTTTTCCCCATTTAAAGGAAACCATCCGAGGAAGACAATCGAACTGATTCAAGCCGTGGAGAGAGCTCTTCGTGACCTACAAGTCTTAGGGGAGGAAGATGCTGTAAAGAACCGAGTGGTTGTGCAGTCGATTGAAAGTAAGCTTCCTGACTCCCTGAAAGAAAAGTGGATTACACACAAAAATGACCCTGGAAGCGGGTTTTCACCACGCAACCACTTCGACTGTCTACTGCAATACTTGAAAAAGCAGGAGGACATTCTCGAGGAGCTAGACCAGCTCAGCCTAGCCCGGCGGACAATACTGAGAGGTCAAGCGAAAAGAAAAAAGAAAGGAGGGCATTCACCAGAGCCACATCAGGAAACACCCTAAAGGGCTCTCAACCAAGCTCATGCATCACATGTGGAGACAACGAGCACGGAGGTAGGCTGTTCGCCTGCAAGGTCTTCAAGAAGCTCAATCTGACAGGCAAGAAGGCTCAGTTTAGGAGAGCAGGAGCATGCTTTAAGTGCTTGCGCCTTCATGGTGACGATGGCGGCTGCACACAAAAGTATCTATGCTCAAAGGATGACTGTCAGAAAGAGGGCTCTTCAGACCACAATTACTTGCTCTGTCAAAAGCCACAGATCAAGAAGAAAGAGGAAAAGAGCGGAGAGCAGAGCGAGGCAAAATTGGGGAAAAGGGGGCTTGGACTAACCAACAAACAGGAGGAGCTCTTTGCCAAACTTTCTCCAGAGCTGCGAGCAGAGTTCAAAGAAGCCTTTTCAAATAAGATCACGACAAAAGTGTGTGCTAGCACTGGTTGTGAGCCAAAAGAGTGCCCTGTCATTATGATGCTGTTGGATGTGACGACAAATTCTGGCCAGCTAGTCGGTACGTTGATTGATCTCGCTTCAGATACTAATTATATCTCTAATAAAGCAGCAGAGCGTCTTAAGCTAAATGGTGAGAACATTAAGTTGATTGTCCAAGGTGTTGGAGGGATGGAGAAAACCAATACTACCAAGAAGTATACCCTGAGGCTGAGAGTAAAAACTCCCAGAGGTACAATAGCAGAGCACAAACTCCTTTGTTACGGCTTGGAAGATGTTGCGAAGGTGAACCAGGCTGTCACGCCACAGCAACTGCAGAAGTTCTTTCCAAATGTTCCACTCAAGGACTTGGTCCGGCCCGAAAATATCAACCTGTTGATTAGCCACAGGGAGGGTCGCCTGGTCCCACAGCCAGTCAGAGTAGTTGGAGACCTCGTCCTCTGGGATGGCCCCCTTGGGAAGACTGTTGGTGGAACGCATCCTGACCTCTTTGAAGTGATAGACCTAGCAGTGCACAGGTCTGAAACACATTTCGCTAGGTCAATGAGAACAGCTTCAAGGGCGTACAAAGATATTCTCGTGAAGACGGAAGGACCCAGTGGAGTTTCGGTGGAAGGAGAAGACGCAATCCTCCGAAACACTGCAACTACCAACAAAGACGTTTTTGAATGGTTCAAGTGGGACAGTATTGGCGCTGCCTGTGACCCTCAGTGTGGTGGCTGCAGATGCGGTAGGTGCCCCCCTGGAGGCAAGGAAATGACCCTAGGAGAGGAAAGAGACTTGGAGAAAATAAAGGAATGTCTCACCTACGTGCAAGCTGACAAGCACAGCGAATCTCCTCACTGGGACGCAGCTTACCCGTGGAAAGGAGACCCCGCAACGCTGCCTGACAATCGACGTGCAGTGGAAGCGACCTTTTTAAACACTGAGAAACGACTGGAGAGGGAGCCGGAATGGAAGGCTGCGTACAGAGAGCAAATCCACGATATGGTCTCAAGAGGGGCTGCCGTTAAAGTCACCCAAGAGGAAATCGATAGCTGGAAGGGACCTAAGTGGTATATCAGTCATTTAGTTGCTCCTAATCCTCACTCAACCACTACCCCTGTAAGAATCGTCTGGAACAGTAGCCAAGAATTCATGGGAATAAGTTTAAATGACCTACTGTACAAGGGTCCTGATGTTCTAAATCAGATAAGGGGCGTGCTTCTGAGATTCAGGACTGGGTTGTACGCCGCCCTGGGCGATGTGAAAAAAATGTACAACTCTGTCTGGCTAGAAGACAAAGAAGTACACCTCCATTGATTCCTCTGGAGAGACAATCCTGAGGAGGTGATCGAAGTCTTTGCTGTCGTCAGGGTCAACATTGGCGATAAACCTGCTGGTTGTATCGCCCAGGTGGCAATGAGAGAAACAGCCAACCTGCCCCAGTTTGCAGCCATGGTTGAGGAGCGCAGAGTTGTGGTAGAAGATAGTTATGTGGATGACATCTTGACGACCCACAATGACTTACGGATACTGGAGAAAATCACCAAAGGAGTGGAAAAGATCTTAAAGGCTGGAGGTTTCTCCCTTAAGCCATGGGTGTTATCAGGCCAAAGTGGGAGGTCTGCAACCACAACTGATGCCAGTATCAGTAAGACAACTGTGAGTGTGCCCAAAACGCTGGTGTTACCCAACCAGATGCGGGACGAAGAAAGCAAAGCACTTGGAGTCGGCTATGAACCAGAGACTGACAAACTTTGTGTGATGATCTCCGTAAATTTCTCAAAGAAGAGAGGAAAGATGAGGACAGGAGTCGATTTGCGCGAAGAGGAGGTCAGAGGTAAAACTCCAAACCCATTGACCCGTCGGATGCTGCTAAGCCAGATCTCTGGATTCTACGACCCCATTGGTCTTGCCACACCCGCAAAGCAGAAAGGGGTGATGCTTGTGAGAGAAGCTTACCAAGAAGTGAGTATAAGCAGTCCAGTTAAGGACACTTGGGATGACCCACTCTCACCAAAACTACGGGAGGCTTCCATAAGACTCCTCGAAGAATATGTGAGACTTGCCCAGATCAGGTTCGAAAGAAGCCTCACACCAACCGGAACCATAGGCCATCCAATGGGAGTCACGTTTTCAGATGGGAGTGAGGCTTCCTACGGCGTGGTGCTCTATCTCTGTTGGAAGACGCAGAATGGGGTCATAGTGAGGCTGGTTGATTTCTAAAGGTGGAAGTTGGTAGAGTTTTTGTTCGGGTGGTTCAGTGAAACAATTATAGTTTCTGAGGTAGAAGTTTTTGGTGAGGAAGGCCCTTCTCTCTACTCTCCCAGATGTTTAGTTCATTTCATTCCGATCTCCTCTGCATTATTGTAGCCATTTGCTACAGCCTGTCAACTATGCCTCTGCCTATCCCTGTTCTCTCCTCTCTGCACAGGCTACACAAACGCCCCACACCGCGTGGCTGCTGCCTCTCTAACCTGGTGGTCCCTGCACGCACCCCACACCTGGAGTTCCAGGTCTCAGGCAGCCTCTGGAACTGCCGTTCTGCTGCCAACAAAGCTGACTTCATCCCAGCCTATGCTAATCTCCAGTCCCTCGACTTCCTGGCGCTGACGGAAACATGGATTACCACTGAAAACACTGCTACTCCTACTGCTCTCTCCTCGTCTGACCATGTGTTCTCGCATACCCCGAGAGCATCTGGTCAGAGGGGTGGTGGCACAGGAATCCTCATCTCTCCCAAGTGGACATTCTCAAATTTTCCCCTAACCCATCTGTCTATCTCCTCATTTGAATTCCATGCTGTCACAGTCACTAGCCCATTTAAGCTTAATATCCTTGTCATCTATCGCCCTCCAGGTTCCCTTGGAGAGTTCATCAATGAGCTTGACGCCTTGATAAGTTCCTTTCCTGAGGATGGCTCACCCCTCACAGTTTTGGGGGATTTCAACCTCCCTATGTCCACATTTGACTCATTTCTCTCTGCCTCCTTCTTTCCACTCCTCTCCTCTTTTGACCTCACCCTCTCACCGTCCCCCCCTACTCACAAGGCAGGCAATACGCTTGACCTCATCTTTACTAGATGCTGCTCTTCTACTAATCTCACTGCAACTCCCCTCCATGTCTCCGACCACTACTTTGTTTCCTTTTCTCTCTCGCTCTCCTCCCACACTACTCACTCTGCCCCTACACAGATGGTAATGCGCCGCCGCAACCTTCGCTCTCTCTCTCCCACTACTCTCTCCTCTTCCATCCTATCATCTCTTCCCTCTGCTCAATCCTTCTCCCTCCAATCTCCTGATTCTGCCTCCTCAACCCTCCTCTCCTCCCTTTCTGCATCCTTTGACTCTCTGTGTCCCCTATCCTCCCGGCCGGCTCGGTCCTCCCCTCCAGCTCCGTGGCTTGATGACTCATTGCGAGCTCACAGAACAGAGCTCCGGGCAGCGGAGCGGAAATGGAAGAAAACTAAACTCCCTGCCGACCTGGCATCTTTTCACTCCCTCCTCTCTACATTTTCTTCATCTGTTTCTGCTGCTAAGGCCACTTTCTACCACTCTAAATTCCAAGCATCTGCCTCTAACCCTAGGAAGCTCTTTGCCACATTTTCCTCCCTGCTGAATCCTCCCCCCCCCCCCCCCCCCTCCTCTCTCTCTCTGTGGATGACTTCGTCAACAACTTTGAAAAGAAGGTTGACGACATTCGATCCTCGTTTGTTAAGTCTAATGACATCGCTGGTCCTACTCACACTACCCTACCCTATGCTTTGACTTCTTTCTCCCCTCTCTCTCCAGATAAAATCCTGCGACTTGTGACTGCAGGCCGCCCAACAACCTGCCCGCTTGACCCCATCCCCTCCTCTCTTCTCCAGACCATCTCCGGTGACCTTCTCCCCTACCTCACCTCGCTGATCAACTCATCCTTGACCGCTGGCCATGTCCCTTCCGTCTTCAAGAGAGCGAGAGTTGCTCCCCTTCTCAAAAAACCAACACTCGATCCCACTGATGTCAACAACTACAGACCAGTATCCCTTCTTTCTTTTCTTTCCAAAACTATTGAGCGTGCCGTCTTTAGCCAACTCTCTTGCTATCTCTCTCAGAATGACCTTCTTGATCCAAACCAGTCAGGTTTCAGGACTGGTCATTCAACTGAGACTGCTCTTCTCTGTGTCACGGAGGCTCTCCGCACTGCTAAAGCTAACTCTCTCTCCTCTGCTCTTGTCCTTCTAGACCTGTCTGCTGCCTTTGATACTGTGAACCATCAGATCCTCCTCTCCACCCTCTCCGAGCTGGGCATCTCCGGCGCGGCTCACTCCTGGATTGCGTCCTACCTGACCGGTCGCTCCTACCAAGTGGCGTGGCGAGAAGCTGTCTCTGCACCACGTGCTCTCACCACTGGTGTCCCCCAGGGCTCAGTTCTAGGCCCTCTCCTTTTCTCCCTATACACCAAGTCACTTGGCTCTGTCATATCCTCACATGGCCTCTCCTATCATTGCTACGCTGACGATACACAACTAATCTTCTCCTTTCCCCTTCTGATAACCAGGTGGCGAATCGCATCTCTGCATGTCTGGCAGACATATCAGTATGGATGACGGATCACCACCTCAAGCTGAACCCTGGCAAGACGGAGCTGCTCTTCCTTCCGGGGAAGGACTGCCCGTTCCATGATCTCGCCATCACGGTTGACAACTCCGCTGTGTCCTCCTCCCAGAGTGCGAAGAGCCTAGGCGTGACCCCGGACAACACCCTGTCGTTGTCCGCCAACATCAAGGCGGTGACCCGCTCCTGCAGGTTCATGCTCTACAACATTCGGAGAGTACGACCCTGCCTTACACAGGAAGCGGCACAGGTCCTAATCCAGGCACTTGTCATCTCCCGTCTGGACTACTGCAACTCGCTGTTGGCTGGCCTCCCTGCCTGTGCCATTAAACCCCTACAACTCATCCAGAATGCCGCAGCCCGTCTGGTGTTCAACCTTCCCAAGTTCTCTCACGTCACCCCCCTCCTCCGCACACTCCACTGGCTTCCAGTTGAAGCTCGCATCCGCTACAAGACCATGGTGCTTGCCTATGGAGCAGTGAGGGGAACGGCACCTCTGTACCTTCGGGCTCTGATCAGTCCCTACACCCAAACGAGGGCATTGCGTTCATCCACCTCTGGCCTGCTGGCTCCCCTTCCTCTGCGGAAGCATAGTTCCCGCTCAGCCCAGTCAAAACTGTTCGCTGCTCTGGCACCCCAATGGTGGAACAAGCTCCCTCACGACGCCAGGACAGCGGAGTCACTCACCACCTTCCGGAGACATTTGAAACCCCACCTCTTTAAGGAATACCTGGGATAGGATAAAGTAATCCTTCTACCCCCCCAAAAAAATTGTAAAGTGGTTATCCCACTGGCTATAGGGTGAACGCACCAATTTGTGAGTCGCTCTGGCTAAGAGCGTCTGCTAAATGACGTAAATGTGCCCTTGAGCAAGGCACTTAACCCTAATTGCTCCTGTAAGTCGCTCTGGATAAGAGCGTCTGCTAAATGACTAAACTGTAAATGTAAAAGCAAAGCTTACCCCTCTCAACCAGAAAGGAGACGTGATTAAAGCAGAGGTATGTGGTGCTGTCTTTTCGATCCGCCTGAGAAAATACCTTGTAAAGCACTGCCGCATCAAGGTCGCACGCTGGGTCCACTTCGTGGATAGCCAAACAATCCTGGGAGCAATTCACAAGGATAGCTATGGCTACCAAACTTTCTTTGCTAACCGCATCGGAGAAATCCAGAAGGCTGGACCAGTGGAAGACTGGAGGTGGATTGAGGGCAACCTGAACATAGCAGACATCATCACAAGGGGAACAACTCCTGAGGAACTCGATGAAGGGTCAGAGTGGCAACAAGGCCCAGAGTTCCTGAGTTGGCCTGAGGCTGAGTGGCCTGTGAAAACGGCCAGTGAGATAGTGACCAGCGTGGCTGATGACGTTAAAAGGTTGCAGAGAAGAGCATTCTCAGCTGTAGTCACCAGGTCTCAGGCAGAGAAATTCTCAGGCCCCAGCAATACTGATGTTGGGGCAAACTTGCAAGACTCCGCACCGCAACCGCAGATGAAAGACCAAGGTCCAACTCCAGCAGTAGAGAGGCCAACGAGGAAGCCCTGGGGTGTAGCTCTAGTGCACCTTGTTGGGCCCGAACGATTCAGTAGCTTGTCTAAATTGTGTGGAACAATCGCCTGGGTTCGAAGAGCTGCAGAATCCTGGCTGAGGACAAGCTACCAAGCCTCGAGCTCAGCAAAGTGGGAGGTGAGGGGCCCCAGGCTGTCTGTGGGAGAGAGAACGGCGGCTTTCCAAGACCTAGCCCTTGCGGCCCAAGACGGCGTGAACTTTCAGGATACGACCTTAAACCGCCTTGTTGTGATTAAAGATGACAACAATGGACTCTTACTTTGTGGTGGTAGAGTCCAGTCTTGGAATGAAGACGGAACCGCTGTACCTTTAATCCCGTTCCGGTCGTGGCTGGGGGCCTTGCTTGCGAGGGAAGCTCACGAAGCGAATCATGAAGGGGGGGCTGCCACACTGCTGCACACTAAAAGAAAGGCCTGGGTTTTGCAAGGTCGGAGGACAGTGAAGAAGGTGGTTAACAGTGCATCACTTGCAAGAAGCAAAGAGCCCGGCTGTGCCAGCAAGTGATGAGCGCTCTTCCTCAGGAACGTACCAGTAGAGCGAACCCATTCGAGTATACTACACTAGACCTCTTTGGACCCTTTGAAGTGAGGGACGCTGTTAAGAAAAGAACCAAGAAAAAGGTCTGGGGAGTCGTGTATTGTTGCATGACTTCCAGAGCCGTCCATGCTGATCTCGTCGACGACCAGTCTTCTGAGAGCTTTCTTCAGGCCTACTCCCGGTTCACTGCTCTGAGGGGGCATCCCAAAAAGCTATGGTCAGACAGAGGCACAAACTTCGTGGGCGTCAGGCCTGCTCTGAGGGAGCTACACAAGCACCTGGCCTGTTTGCAGAAGGCATCCGTTGAAGACAAGGCTGCCAGAAATAGTACAGAGTGGCAATGGGACTTTCATCCTGCAGACTCGCCACACAGGAATGGAGCAGCAGAGGCAGCTGTCAAGCTCCTTAAAAGAGCTCTTAACAGTCTTGGCGGAACAACTGGCTGCTATACCTGGGGGGAGTTCCAGACCCTTCTCTACTCTGCAGCCAACTTGACTAATGAGCGACCCATCGACGCCAGGGCACAGGAACAAGAGGACTCCGTGGAGTACTTGACCCCCAACTCACTTATCCTGGGGCGCACCGGACAGGGAGGAGACATACACGGAATCGACATGGAAACCCGCTCTTGGCGCAGACTGAGGGCTGTCCAGGCTGGAGTCGACAGGTTCTGGAAGAAATGGAGTGAACTGGCAGGACCAAACTTGTTCATACGACACAAGTGGCACCGAGCAGAGAGAAGTATCAAGGTTGGAGACGTAGTCTGGATTGCGGACCAGAACGCCCTAAGGGGGTAGTTCCGGCTCGGCCGGGTTGCTACAACATATCCAGACGAGAAGGGGGTTGTCCGGGATGCGGACATAACAACCTGCATGGGTCTTCCTGCTCCCAGTTCCCAGGGCCCGGAGAAAGGACTCTACCATGCACACGACAATCGTCATTCGCAGGGATGTGCGGAGGTTGGTGATCTTGATTCCTGCTGAAGACCAAGAGGAGGTAAGATAAGTCCTCGCCATGGGTACCCAAAGACTGTGACTCTGTGTTCTTTGCTTAGCTAGCGGGTAACCCTGGGAGGCAACTGAGTGCTTCAAGGGCAAACCTACACTCAGTAGGAGGAAAGGTGGTGGAGCCTACCTCCTTAGTTAATACATATTTGTTTGTAAATGCCTTTAGTTTGAAATTCTCACTGAGAGACTCAAGAGACTGTGCCCTCCTTGGATCTTTGATCAGTCGGCCAAGTGGGAGGTGTTGATACTTCTAGCTCACTCAGGAAAAGAAAAAAGAGTAAATAATAATATATATATATATATATATATAAATAGATAAAAAAGAAGCAAATGGGTCTGATGTGTTCAATTAAATGGGGAATGAGTGATTTCTTTAAGTTTCTTAGATGCTCGGATATGTTATGTTATGTGCGCATGCGCAGCTTCACTAGAGACTTAAATTATGGCACCTGGTAATCATTTCACGACAGACAATCATCAGGAGCACACAGCCCGTTGGTATGTAACTGCGAACTACTCACAGTCTAGTATTAATGTTTAAGTCACTTATATGTTTGAGCACTGAACGTTTACCTCACTGTGTCGGTGTTAGTTGGCCGAGAGTAACTTGTGGCTCGCTGGGTGCGGTAGCTCAGCGACCCAGATGCTGTATAGCATTAGGCTATCATTATCAGCCATTGCGTTGTGCTGATTGTTCAGAGCACTCTGCTGGTTTCTGGTGGCGGTGGTGATAGCGGTGGTTTGGTTCGGTGATCCATGGTGGAGCGCCGCGTTGTGTTGCGTTTGTGCATGGGTGGGTCCTTT
>NW_028162531.1:7500-50000 GCF_964263955.1 Coregonus lavaretus
GTGTTTGTTCTTCACTGGTTGCCCTTTTCTTGTGGCAACAGGTCACAAATCTTGCTGCTGTGATGGCACACTGTGGTATTCCACCCAGTAGATATGGGAGTTTATCAAAATTGGGTTTGTTTTCTAATTCTTTGTGGATCGCTGTAATCTGAGGGAAATATGTGTCTCTAATATGGTCATACATTTGGCAGGAGGTTAGGAAGTGCAGCTCAGTTTCCACCTCATTTTGTGGGCAGTGAGCACATATCCTGTCTTCTCTTGAGAGCCAGGTCTGCCTACGGCAGCCTCTCTCAAATCAAATCAAATCAAATGTTATTAGTCACATACACATATTTAGCAACCTCAGGAGGCTGAATACATTATTATTGGCCCCCTAAGACCTTCACAAAATGATACAGGGGCACCATCGAGAGCATTCTGTCAGGCTCTATCACTGCTGGCACAGCAACTGCACCGCCCGCAACCGCAGGGCTCTCCAGAGGGTGGTGCGGTCTGCCCAACGCATCATCGGGGGGCACACTGCCCGCCCTCCAGGACATATACACCACCCGGTGACCCGGTCACAGGAAGGCCCAGAAGATCATCAAGGACCTCAGCCACCCGAGCCAAGCCCTGTGGAGACAGTACAGGTGCATCAAAGCTGGGACCTGAGAGACTGAGAAACAGCTTCTATCTCCAGGCCATCAGACTGTTAAATAGTCACCACTAGCCGGCCTCCGCCCGGCACCCTGAACCTTAGACTGTCACTAGCCGGCTACCACCCGGTACTCTACCCTGCACCTTAGAGGCCGCTGCCCTAAGTACATTGAGTCATTGTACACTGGTCACTTTAATAATGTTTACATACTGTTTTACCCTCTTCATATGTATACACTGTATTCTAGTCATGGTTCATCCTATATAACTACTGCTGTCCACTTCATATGGATATACTGTATTCTAGTCATGGTTCATCCTATATAACTACTGCTGTCCACTTCATATGTATATACTGTATTCTAGTCATGGTTCATCCTATATAACTACTGCTGTCCACACCTTTTATATTCATATACTGTCCATACTGTCTATACACACCATTATATATATATATGTACTGAACAAAAATATAAAAGCAACATGCAACAATTTCAAAGATTTTACTGAGTTACAGTTCATGAGGAAATCAGTCAATTGAAATAAATTCATTAGGCCCTAATCAACAGATTTCACATGACTGGGAATACAGATATGCATCTGTTGGTCACAGATATACCTTAAGAAAAATGTGCCTCACAATGGGACTCAGGATCTCGTCACGGTATTTTTGTGCATTCAAATAGTCCGTAGCTTATACCTGCCCGTACCATAACCCCACCGCCACCATGGGGTGCTCTGTTCACAACGTTGACATCAGCAAACCGCTCGCCTACACAACGCCATACACATGGTCTGTGGTTGAGAGGCTGGTTGGACGTACTGCCAAATTCTCTAAGACGACATTGGAGGCGGCTTATGGTAGAGAAATGAACATTCAATTCTCTGGCAACAGCTCTGGTGGACATTCCTGCAGTCAGCATGCCAATTGCACGCTCCCTGAAAACTTGAGACATCTGTTGAATTGTGTTGTGGGACAAAACTGCACATTTTAGAGTGGCCTTTTATTGTCCCCAGCACAAGGTGCACCTGTGTAATGATCATGCTGTTTAATCAGCTTCTTGATCTGCCACACCTGTCAGGTGGATGGATTATCTTGGCAAAGGAGAAATGCTCACTAACAGGGATGTATTTTTTGGACTTTATGTTTTGTTTTACCCCATATGTAACTCTGTGTTGTTGTTTTTATCGCACTGCTTTGCTTTATCTTGGCCAGGTCGCAGTTGTAAATGAGAACTTGTTCTCAACTGGCTTACCTGGTTAAATAAAGGTGAAATAAAAAATAAATAAATAAATAAACACATTTCTGCACAGAATATGAGAGAAATAAGTTTTTAGTGCATATGGAACATTTCTGGGATCTTTTATTTCAGCTCATGAAACATGGAATCAACACTTTACATGTTGCATTTATATTTGTTTTCAGTGTAGATACTGTATATACTCCTTCCTGTATATCCATGACATCACATCCTGTCTATGAATGAACAATAGTCTGAGTACCTCCTTCCTCCATCTTTTCTCCTCTGTTCTTTCTCTTTCCTCCATCCTCCATCCTCCCTCTCGCCTTTCATTTCAAAAAACGTCTTCCGACTCTCAAGTAAAGTCAAGTCTCCAGTGTCAGTGATCTTGCCTGCTGCCTGTCTTTCTTTCTTTCTTTTTTTCTGTCTGTCTGTCTGTCTGTCTGTCTGTCTGTCTGTCTGTCTGTCTGTTGTAGAAAACTCTCTGGTCGGGAGACTGAAGGAGCTATGGGGTACCATCTAGTGGTCATAAATAGAAATGACACCCTGAACCGATCACATTCCCCTAGACCAGTCCTTCCAACCCTCTCTTCAAATAAAATAAGATGTTATTGGTCACATACACAAATTTACCAGATGTTATTGGTCACAAATTTACCAGATGTTATTGGTCACATATTTACCAGATGTTATTGGTCACATACACATATTTACCAGATGTTATCGGTCACATATTTACCAGATGTTATTGGTCACATACACATATTTACCAGATGTTATCGGTCACATATTTACCAGATGTTATTGGTCACATACACATATTTAGCAGATGTTATCAGTCACATATTTACCAGATGTTATTGGTCACATACACATATTTACCAGATGTTATCGGTCACATATTTACCAGATGTTATTGGTCACATACACATATTTAGCAGATGTTATCAGTCACATATTTACCAGATGTTATTGGTCACATACACATATTTAGCAGATATTATAGCGGGTGTACCGAAATGCTTGTGTTTCTAGCTCCAACAGTGCAGTAGTATCTAACAATTCACAACAATACACACATCTAAAAGTAAAAGAATGGAATTAAGAAATATATAAATATTAGGACGAACAATGTCGTAGTGGCATTGACTAGAATACAGTAGAATACAGTATATAAATATGAGTAAAACATTATGTAAACATTATTAAAGTGACTAGTGTTCCATTATTAAAGTGACGAGTGATTTCATGTATATGTATATAGGGCAGCAGTCTCTAAGGTGCAGGGTTGAGTAACCGGGTGGTAGCCGGCTAGTGATGGCTATTTAACAGTCTGATGGCCTTGAGATAGAAGCTGTTTTTCAGTCTCTCGGTCCCGAAATGCTTGTGTTCCTAGCTCCAACAGTGCAGTAATATCTAAATATTCACAACAATAAACACACATCTAAAAGTAAAATAATGGAATTATGACAAAAGTTTGGACACACCTACTCATTCAAGTGTTTTTCTTTATTTGGACTATTTTCTACATTGTAGAATAATAGTGAAGACATCAAAACTATGAAATAACACACATGGAATCATGTAGTAACCAAAAAAAGTGTTAAACAAATCAAAATATATTTTGTATTTGAGATTCTTCAAAGTAGCCACCCTTTGCCTTGATGACAGCTTTGCACACACTTGGCATTCTCTCAACCAGCTTCATGAGGTAGTCACCTGGAATGCATTTCAATTAACAGGTGTGGCTTCTTAAAAGTTAATTTGTGGAATTTCTTTCCTTCTTAAAATTCCACAAATCCAATCAGTTGTGTTGTGACATGGTAGGGGGGTATACAGAAGATAGCCCTATTTGGTAAAAGACCAAGTCCATATTATGGCAAGAACAGCTCAAATAAGCAAAGAGAAATGACAGTCCATCATTACTTTAAGAAATGAAGGTCAGTCAATCCGGAAAATTTCAAGAACTTTGAAAGTTTCTTCAAGTGCAGTCGCAAAAACCATCAAGCGCTATGATGAAACTGGCTCTCATGAGGACCACCACAGGAATGGAAGACCCAGAGTTACCTCTGCTGCAGAGGATCAGTTCATTAGAGTTACCAGCCTCAGAAATGGGCAATTCACTGCACCTCAGATTGCAGCCCAAATAAATGCTTCACAGAGTTCAAGTAACAGACACACGCACACTTAACCAGCATGGCTACCACAGCATTCTGCAGCGATACACCATCCCATCTGGTTTGGGCTTAGTGGGACTATCATTTGTTTTTCAACAGGATAATGACCCAACACACCTCCAGGCTGTGTAAGGGCTATTTGACCAAGAAGTAGAGTGATGGAGTGCTGCATCAGATGACCTGGCATCCACAATCCCCCGACCTCAACCCAATTGAGATGGTTTGGGATGAGTTGGACCGCAGAGTGAAGGAAAGCAGCCAATAAGTGCTCTGCATATGTGGGAACTCCTTCAAGACTGTTGGAAAAGCATTCCAGGTGACTACCTCATGAAGCTGGTTGAGAGAATGCCAAGAGTGTGCAAAGCTGTCATCAAGGCAAAGGGTGACTACTTTGAAGAATCTCAAATATAAAATATATTTTGATTTGTTTAACACTTTTTTGGTTACTACATGATTCCATATGTGTTCTTTCATAGTTTTGATGTCTTCACTATTATTCTACAATGTAGAAAATAGTACAAATAAAGAAAAACCCTTGAATGAGTAGGTGTGTCCAAACTTTTGACTGGTAATGTATATAAATATTAGGACGAGCATGTCGGAGTGGCATTGACTAGAATACAGTAGAATAGAATACAGTATATACATATGAGATGAGTAAAGCAGTATGTAAACATTATTAAAGTGACTAGTGTTCCATTATTAAAGTGGCCAGTGATTCCATGTCTATGTATATAGGGCAGCAGCCTCTAAGGTGCAGGGTTGAGTAACCGGGTGGTAGCCGGCTAGTGATGGCTGTTTAACAGTCTGATGGCCTTGAGATAGAAGCTGTTTTTCAGTCTCTCGGTCCCAGCTTTGATGCACCTGTACTGACCTCGCCTTCTGGATGATAGCGGGGTGAACAGGCCGTGGCTCGGGTGGTTGATGTCCTTGATGATCTTTTTGGCCTTCCTGTGACATCGGGTGCTGTAGGTGTCCTGGAGGGCGGGTAGTTTGCCCCCGGTGATGCGTTGTGCAGACCGCACCACACTCTGGAGAGCCTTGCGGTTACGGGCGGTGCAGTTGCCGTACCAGGCGGTGATACAGCCCGACAGAATGCTCTCAATTGTACATCTGTAAAAGTTTGTGAGGGTCAAGCTGAATTTCTTCAGCCTCCTGAGGTTGAAGAGGCTCTGTTACGCCTTCTTCACCACACTGTCTGTGTGGGTGGACCATTTCAGTTTGTCAGTGATGTGTACGCTGAGGAACTTCTCCACTGCGGCCCCGTCGATGTGGATAGGGTTGTGCTCCCTCTGCTGTCTCCTGAAATCAGTGCTGATGTGTTTAACAGAGGACCCCCCCCCCCCACTGCAGTGCTGATGTGTGTGTGTGTGTGTGTGTGTGTGTGTGTGTGTGTGTGTGTGTGTGTGTGTGTGTGTGTGTGTGTGTGTGTGTGTGTGTGTGTGCGCGCGCAGGGGCAAAACACACAGTGACCTCTTTCCTGTGAGGGAGGAGAGGAGAGGAGAGGAGAGGAGAGGAGAGGAGAGGAGAGGAGAGGAGAGGAGAGGAGAGGAGAGGAGAGGAGAGGAGAGGAGAGGAGAGGAGAGGAGAGAGAGGAGAGGAGAGGAGAGGAGAGGAGAGGAGAGGAGAGGAGAGGAGAGGAGAGGAGAGGGGAATGAGAGGAGAGGAGAGGAGAGGAGAGGAGAGGAGAGAGAGGAGAGGAGAGAGAGGAGAGGAGAGGAGAGGAGAGGAGAGGAGAGGAGAGGAGAGGAGAGGAGAGGAGAGGAGAGGAGAGGAGAGGAGAGGGGAATGAGAGGAGAGGAGAGGAGAGGAGAGGAGAGGAGAGGAGAGGAGAGGAGAGGAGAGGAGAGGAGAGAGAGGAGAGGAGAGGGGAATGAGAGGAGAGGAGAGGAGCTGAATAGAGGGGTCTATAAGTTTTATCCCCCTGTCAGCAGTGTAGATAGTTTTACACAGGACCCATACAGACTGATGATTGATGCGACTCAGACTGACTCCAGTGGTTCAGGTCTTTGTTTGGGGCATGCATGACCGTCGGGTAAGCTTGGCGTCGGGTAAGTTTGGCTTTATACATAGCTTGGGCTTTGTCGAGTAAGGCTTAAACTATGTATTTAGATTGTAGTTAGGTATTGTAGGTAGGCATCGTGGGTTGTTGTAGGTAGTTATTCTATGTAATTATTGTAGGTTAGTATTGTATTCGGCGGTGCCGGGTGTAGCACGAAGCTAGCTAGCTAGCTAACTCACCACCTGGACTAGCTGGCGAGTAGCTATTAGCAACGGTATAGTTGTTTCACGCCTGAGAGTGCCTGTAATTACGCCAGCTGGCTGCCTACAATAATTACATACAATAACTGCCTACCATTCAGCTGTTTTCTAACCTCATTGTCTGAACCGTTAACGTTAGGTAGTAAGTGGCTACTGTGCTTGAAATTTAGCTAGCTTGTTGCTACCTGGATAGCTACTAGTAAACAATAGCTGGAACAACCGAGCGAACAGACGCGAACTGGCTGAGTCAATTCAGTGGCTAGCTTTGCACTTGGCTAGCTAACAGTAGCTGCTAGGGGTAAGTCATAACCTACACTTGTGTTTTGTTTTTTTACATATTGATAGCCCGAGTCGTTCAAGGAATTCGGGACATGGGTGACTAGTTAACGTTAGTTTGGATCTCTCTGTGTGTTCGTGCCGTGAAAGGAGGGGGTTCTTCTTTGTCTGAAAACAATGGCTAGCTAGTTTGCTAACTATTCTAGCTAACTAACTGGCTGAATAAGTTGACGACGGACTCGCTCAAGCTGTCGGGACTAACCCACAACGTTAGACACGGACACGAACGATCTGCTTGTGTGTTGATACACTGGTGGTTGTTGTGGCTGAGTATTGGCGCTAAACCCTGCTGTTGGAGACCGGCATGCTAGCTGGCTGTGGCGTCTTATGATGAGGTGCCCGGACGTTTTTCACGGAATAATACTGCACCTAGTTAGCTAGCTGAATAAACTAGGTTAGTCTATTCCTAGAAAACATTGAACCGCTGTAGTTTACAACAATTATAGTTTCTGAGGTGGAAGTTGGGAGAGTTATATTTGGGTGTTGTGGTGAGGGAGGCCCCGCTCTCTCCTTTCCCAGATGTTTAGTTCATTTCATTCCGATCTCCTTTGCATTATTGCAGCCATCTGCTGCAGCCTGTCAACTATGCCTCTGCCTATCCCTGTTCTCTCCTCTCCGCACAGGCTACACAAACGCCTCACACCGCGTGGCTGCTGCCTCTCTAACCTGGTGGTCCCTGCACGCACGACCCATGTGGAGTTCCAGGTCTCAGGCAGCCTCTGGAACTGCCGTTCTGCTGCCAACAAGGCAGACTTCATCCCAGCCTATGCTACCCTCCAGTCCCTCGACTTCTTGGCGCTGACGGAAACATGGATTACCACTGAAAACACTGCTACTCCTGCTGCTCTCTCCTCGTCTGACCATGTGTTCTCGCATACCCCGAGAGCATCTGGTCAGCGGGGTGGTGGCACAGGAATCCTCATCTCTCCCAAGTGGACATTCTCAATTTTTCCCCTGACCCATCTGTCTATCTCCTCATTTGAATTCCATGCTGTCACAGTCACTAGCCCATTTAAGCTTAATATCCTTGTCATCTATCGCCCTCCAGGTTCCCTTGGAGAGTTCATCAATGAGCTTGACGCCTTGATAAGTTCCTTTCCTGAGGATGGCTCACCCCTCACAGTTCTGGGGGATTTCAACCTCCCTACGTCTACATTTGACTCATTTCTCTCTGCCTCCTTCTTTCCACTCCTCTCCTCTTTTGACCTCACCCTCTCACCGTCCCCCCCTACTCACAAGGCAGGCAATACGCTTGACCTCATCTTTACTAGATGCTGCTCTTCTACTAATCTCACTGCAACTCCCCTCCAAGTCTCCGACCACTACTTTGTATCCTTTTCTCTCTCCCTCTCCTCCAACACTACTCACTCTGCCCCTACACAGATGGTAATGTGCCGTCGCAACCTTCGCTCTCTCTCTCCCGCTACTCTCTCCTCTTCCATCCTATCATCTCTTCCCTCTGCTCAATCCTTCTCCCTCCAATCTCCTGATTCTGCCTCCTCAACCCTCCTCTCCTCCCTTTCTGCATCCTTTGACTCTCTATGTCCCCTATCCTCCCGGCCGGCTCGGTCCTCCCCTCCAGCTCCGTGGCTTGATGACTCATTGCCAGCTCACAGAACAGAGCTCCGGGCAGCTGAGCGGAAATGGAAGAAAACTAGACTCCCTGCAGACCTGGCATCTTTTCACTCCCTCCTCTCTACATTTTCTTCACCCCCCCCCCTCCTCCCTCTCTGTGGATGACTTCGTCAACCATTTTGAAAAGAAGGTTGACGACATCCGATCCTCGTTTGTTAAGTCAAATGACACTGCTGGTCCTGCTCACATTACCCTACCCTATGCTTTTACTTCTTTCTCCCCTCTCTCTCCAGATAAAATCTTGCGACTTGTGACGGCAGGCCGCCCAACAACCTGCCCGCTTGACCCTATCCCCTCCTCTCTTCTCCAGACCATCTCCGGTGACCTTCTCCCTTACCTCACCTCGCTGATCAACTCATCCTTGACCGCTGGCTATGTCCCTTCCGTCTTCAAGAGAGCGAGAGTCGCACCCCTTCTCAAAAAAACAACACTCGATCCCTCTGATGTCAACAACTACAGACCAGTATCCCTTCTTTCTTTTCTCTCCAAAACTATTGAGCGTGCCGTCTTTAGCCAACTCTCTTGCTATCTCTCTCAGAATGACCTTCTTGATTCAAACCAGTCAGGTTTCAAGACTGGTCATTCAACTGAGACTGCTCTTCTCTGTGTCACAGAGGCTCTCCGCTAAAGCTAACTCTCTCTCCTCTGCTCTTGTCCTTCTAGACCTGTCTGCTGCCTTTGATACTGTGAACCATCAGATCCTCCTCTCCACCCTCTCCGAGCTGGGCATCTCCGGCGCGGCTCACTCTTGGATTGCGTCCTACCTGACCGGTCGCTCCTACCAAGTGGCGTGGCGAGAAGCTGTCTCCGCACCACGTGCTCTCACCACTGGTGTCCCCCAGGGCTCAGTTCTAGGCCCTCTCCTATTCTCGCTATACACCAAGTCACTTGGCTCTGTCATATCCTCACATGGCCTCTCCTATCATTGCTACGCTGACGACACACAACTAATCTTCTCCTTTCCCCTTTCTGATAACCAGGTGGCGAATCGCATCTCTGCATGTCTGGCAGACATATCAGTATGGATGACGGATCACCACCTCAAGCTGAACCTCTGCAAGACGGAGCTGCTCTTCCTCCCGGGGAAGGACTGCCCGTTCCATGATCTCGCCATCACGGTTGACAACTCCGTTGTGTCCTCCTCCCAGAGGCCGAAGAGCCTTGGCGTGACCCTGGACAACACCCTGTCGTTCTCCGCTAACATTAAGGCGGTGACCTGATCCTGTAGGTTCATGCTCTACAACATTCGGAGAGTACGACCCTGCCTTACACAGGAAGCGGCACAGGTCCTAATCCAGGCACTTGTCATCTCCCGTCTGGATTACTGCAATTCGCTGTTGGCTGGGCTCCCTGCCTGTGCCATTAAACCCCTACAACTCATCCAGAATGCCGCAGCCCGTCTGGTGTTCAACCTTCCCAAGTTCTCTCACGTCACCCCGCTCCTCCGCACACTCCACTGGCTTCCAGTTGAAGCTCGCATCTGCTACAAGATCATGGTGCTTGCCTACGGAGCTGTGAGGGAAACGGCACCTCCGTACCTTCAGGCTCTGATCAGTCCCTACACCCAAACGAGGGCACTGCGTTCATCCACCTCTGGCCTGCTGGCTCCCCTTCCTCTGCGGAAGCATAGTTCCCGCTCAGCCCAGTCAAAAATGTTCGCTGCTCTGGCACCCCAATGGTGGAACAAGCTCCCTCACGACGCCAGGACAGCGGAGTCACTCACCACCTTCCGGAGACATTTGAAACCCCACCTCTTTAAGGAATACCTGGGATAGGATAAAGTAATCATTCTACCCCCCCCCCCCCCCCCTTTACTCCAACCCCCCCCCCCCCCCCCCCCCCAAAAAAAACACAAAAAAACATTGTAAAGTGGTTATCCAACTGGCTATAAGGTGAATGCACCTATTTGTAAGTCGCTCTGGATAAGAGCGTCTGCTAAATGACGTAAATGTAATGTAAATGTAAAAAGAGGTTGCAGCTGTACGCACACACACACACACACACCGACCCACCACCGATACCCTGACCTTCAGAGATTGCCATTGGCTTCCCAAACTAATGTCTATAGACCTAACACAGACCAAATAATGGGATTGTATGTTTGGACCACCAGTTCTGAGCAGTTAGACTGGCCTTTCCAGAGGATGGTGTCGAGTCTGACAGCTCAGATGAACTAGAGGGGCGTCACCATGACAACAGCTTATTGCTTATGGTCCCACTTTTATTTAGACAGTCCAGATAGAACCCTGGAGACACAGATTAAGACTAGTCCTGGACTATAAAGCATGTTTCCAGGACCCATATTAAGACTAGTCCTGGATTATAAAGCATGTTTCCAGGACACAGATTAAAACTAGTCCTGGATTATAAAGCATGTTTCCAGGACACAGATTAAGACTAGTCCTGGATTATAAAGCATGTTTCCAGGACACAGATTAAGACTAGTCCTGGATTATAAAGCATGTTTCCAGGACACAGATTAAGACTAGTCCTGGATTATAAAGCATGTTTCCAGGACACATATTAAAACTAGTCCTGGATTATAAAGCATGTTTCCAGGACACATATTAAAACTAGTCCTGGATTATAAAGCATGTTTCCAGGACACATATGGAGACTAGTCCTGGATTATAAAGCATGTTTCCAGGACACATATGGAGACTAGTCCTGGATTATAAAGCATGTTTCCAGGACACATATGGAGACTAGTCCTGGACTATAAAGCATGTTTCCAGGACACAGATTAAAACTAGTCCTGGATTATAAAGCATGTTTCCAGGACACAGATTAAAACTAGTCCTGGATTATAAAACATGTTTCCAGGACACAGATTAAGACTAGTCCTGGATTATAAAGCATGTTTCCAGGACACAGATTAAGACTAGTCCTGGATTATAAAGCATGTTTCCAGGACACAGATTAAAACTAGTCCTGGATTATAAAGCATGTTTCCAGGACACATATGGAGACTAGTCCTGGATTATAAAGCATGTTTCCAGGACACATATGGAGACTAGTCCTGGACTATAAAGCATGTTTCCAGGACACAGATTAAAACTAGTCCTGGATTATAAAGCATGTTTCCAGGACACAGATTAAAACTAGTCCTGGATTATAAAACATGTTTCCAGGACACAGATTAAGACTAGTCCTGGATTATAAAGCATGTTTCCAGGACACAGATTAAGACTAGTCCTGGATTATAAAGCATGTTTCCAGGACACAGATTAAAACTAGTCCTGGATTATAAAGCATGTTTCCAGGACACATATGGAGACTAGTCCTGGATTATAAAGCATGTTTCCAGGACACATATGGAGACTAGTCCTGGACTATAAAGCATGTTTCCAGGACACAGATTAAAACTAGTCCTGGATTATAAAGCACGTTTCCAGGACACAGATTAAAACTAGTCCTGGATTATAAAACATGTTTCCAGGACACAGATTAAGACTAGTCCTGGATTATAAAGCATGTTTCCAGGACACAGATTAACACTAGTCCTGGATTATAAAGCATGTTTCCAGGACCCAGATTAAGACTAGTCCTGGATTATAAAGCTTGTTTCCAGGACACAGATTAAGACTAGTCCTGGACTATAAAGCATGTTTCCAGGACACATATGGAGACTAGTCCTGGATTATAAAGTATGTTTCCAGGACTCAGATTAAAACTAGTCCTGGATTATAAAGCATGTTTCCAGGACACAGATTAAAACTAGTCCTGGATTATAAAGCATGTTTCCCGGACACAGATTAAGACTAGTCCTGGACTATAAAGCATGTTTCCAGGACACATATGGAGACTAGTCCTGGATTATAAAGTATGTTTCCAGGACTCAGATTAAAACTAGTCCTGGATTATAAAGCATGTTTCCAGGACACAGATTAAAACTAGTCCTGGATTATAAAGCATGTTTCCCGGACACAGATTAAGACTAGTCCTGAACTATAAAGCATGTTTCCAGGACACATATGGAGACTAGTCCTGTATTATAAAGTATGTTTCCAGGACCCAGATTAAAACTAGTCCTGGATTATAAAGCATGTTTCCAGGACACAGATTAAGACTAGTCCTGGATTATAAAGCATGTTTCCAGGACACATATGGAGACTAGTCCTGGATTATAAAGCATGTTTCCAGGACACAGATTAAAACTAGTCCTGGATTATAAAGCATGTTTCCAGGACACATATTAAAACTAGTCCTGGATTATAAAGCATGTTTCCAGGACACAGATTAAAACTAGTCCTGGTTTATAAAGCATGTTTCCAGGAACCAGATTAAAACTAGTCCTGGATTATAAAGCATGTTTCCCGGACACAGATTAAGACTAGTCCTGGATTATAAAGCATGTTTCCAGGACACAGATTAAGACTAGTCCTGGATTATAAAGCATGTTTCCAGGACACAGATTAAGACTAGTCCTGGATTATAAAGCATGTTTCCAGGACACAGATTAAGACTAGTCCTGGATATAAAGCATGTTTCCAGGACACAGATTAAGACTAGTCCTGGATTATAAAGCATGTTTCCAGGACCCAGATTAACACTAGTCCTGGATAATAAAGCATGTTTCCAGGACACAGATTAAGACTACTCCTGGATTATAAAGCATGTTTCCAGGACACAGATTAAGACTAGTCCTGGATTATAAAGCATGTTTCCAGGACACAGATTAAAACTAGTCCTGATTTATAAAGCACCTCCACTGACCCACAAGAGGTCTGGCGTGTGTCTGAACATTATAAGTCAGCAACACTGGGACCAGTTTTACTACGACCGCTAAACACCACACATCTGTAATGATTTCTGCAGGACTTGCTCTCTCTCTCTCTCTGTCTCTCTCTGTATCTGTCTCTCTCTCCGTCTCTCTCGCTCTCTTTCTCCACAGCCCTGCCCCTTTCCACCAGGAAGTCACGTTCTATCACTCTGTCCCCCTGGTTGGCTGGGACAGCCAGACTCTGCTGAGTGGAACATTTTGATTGGTCATCTGACTGAGAGAGCTGTTTTACGACTGGTTCTCCTGCAAAGGTGTGCTCTCAGGATGTGTTCTGACGCAGTGCTGCAGTGCTCTTTCACCATGCACATAATTGTGCATCGCTACTTTGTAATTTGGACACACACACACACACACAAATGCAAGACAGCATGTAATTGATAGACAGAGGAGGAGAGGACAGTGTGTGAGAGGAACACAGGGAGATGAAGTGGGTGCATATATACTATATACACCTAATGCTACAGTGCCTTGCAAAAGTTATTCATCCCACTTGGTGTTTTTCCTATTTTGTTGCATTACAACCTGTAATTTTAAATGGATTTTTTATTTGGATTTCATGTAATGGACATACACAAAATAGTCCAAATTGGTGACGTGAAATGAAAAAAAATTACTTATTTCAAAAAAGTCTAAAAAATAAATAACTGAAAAGTGGTGCGTGCATATGTATTCACCCCCTTTGCTATGAAGCGCCTAAATAAGATCTGGTGCAACCAATTACCTTCAGAAGTCACATAATTAGTTAAATAAAGTCCACCTGTGTGCAATCTAATTGTCACATGATCTGTCACATTAACTCTGAAAGGCCCCAGAGTCTGCAACACTACTAAGCAAGGGGCACCACCAAGCAAGCGGCACCATGAAGACCAAGGAGCTCTCCAAACAGGTCAGGGACAAAGTTGTGGAGAAGTACAGATCAGGGTTGGGTTATAAAACAAATATCTGAAACTTTGAACATCCCACGGAGCACCATTAAATCTATTATTAAAAAATTGAAAGAATATGGCACCACAACAAACCTGCCAAGAGAGGGCTGCCCACCAAAACTCACGGACCAGGCAAGGAGGGCATTAATCAGAGAGGCAACAAAGAGACCAAAGATAACCCTGAAGGAGCTGCAAAGCTCCACAGCGGAGATTGTCCATATGACCACTTTAAGCCGTACACTCCACAGAGCTGGGCTTTACGGAAGAGTGGCCAGAAAAAAGCCATTGCTTAAAGAAAAAATAAGCAAACACGTTTGGTGTTCGCCAAAAGGCATGTGGGAGACTCCCCAAACATATGGAAGAAGGTACTCTGGTCAGATGAGACTAAAATTGAGCTTTTTGGCCATCAAGGAAAATGCTATGTCTGGCGCAGACCCAACACCTCTCATCACCCCGAGAACACCATCCCCACAGTGAAGCATGGTGGTGGCAGTTTCATGCTTTTGGGATGTTTTTCATCGGCAGGGACTGGGAAACTGGTCAGAATTGAAGGAATGATGGATGTCTTGGAATGACCTAGTCAAAGCCCAGACCTCAATCCAATTGAGAATCTGTGGTATGACTTAAAGATTGCTGTACACCAGCGGAACAGATCCAACTTGAAGGAGCTGGAGCAGTTTTGCCTTGAAGAATGGGCAAAAATCCCAGTGGCTAGATGTGCCAAGCTTATAGAGACATACCCCAAGAGACTTGCAGCTGTAATTGCTGCAAAAGGTGGCTCTACAAAGTATTGACTTTGGGGGGGGGTGAATAGTTATGCACACTCAAGTTTTCTTGTTTCACAAGAAAAAATATTTTGCATCTTGAAAGTGGTAGGCATGTTGTGTAAATCAAATCATGTTGTGTAAACCCCAAAAAATCTATTTTCATTCTAGGTTGTAAGAATTAACAAAAGTACTTTCACCCTGCTACCATACAGCGGGTAAACGCAAGTATTTCCCGTGACTGTGCCTCAAAACCAAATGTCTACCTGGCCCACCACTCCACCCTGGACTTGAACAGCCTTTAGGACCAGGTCCACCTATACAAGGCAGCAGTGCCCACCTTCGCCCGGACCCTAAAGGATATCGTCCTCAACCGCAGACCCAACACCTCACACAGGAGCAACAGATCAACAGACACCCCGCCCAGACCAGCGAGACACTCTCCCAGACCTGCGGGACCCCCCCCAGGACCTACACATAGAGGACCCCCCGCTGAGAGGACCTACATCCAGACCACAGCACCATCAACCACATCTACACCCCCACCCCCACCAATTAACACCCCCCCCCCCCAAACCAACCATGCCCACACCCCATTTAGGCCCCCTCAGATCAGACCTATGCCCCTCCTAGCCACCCCATGCCCCCCCACTACCGCAAAGAGGGCCTCAACATGAAAGTCACACATACGCCCAGGCCGTGAGCAGGCAAACAGGCCCAACCCCCACTCTTACACTAGCCCAAGCCAATGGCATGTACCAGATGCTCAGCAGGCTCTGCTCACACCTACTTTAACTATTTGCACATTGTTACAACACTGTATATAGACATAATATGACATTTGAAATGTCTTTATTCTTGATTGTTTATTTCCCTTTAGTTTATGATCTACTTCACTTGCTTTGGCAATGTTAACATGCGTTTCCCATGCCAATAAAGCCCCTTGAATTGAATTGAAATTGGGAGAGAGAGAGAGAAGAGACAGAAAGAGAGAGAGAGAATGTGTTTGTGGTATTTGTAACAATGGAGCTACCCGCCTGGAAGGAGAGATAGAGAGGAGGAGGAGGAGGAGGAGGAGGAGGAGGGGGGGGGAGGAGGAGGAGGAGGAGGATGGGGGGGGGGGGGTGGCTGCCACACCCAGTACCAGTCCTACTGGAGAGCTTCTTGGTGTGCAGGCTTTTGCTGCAGCCCTGCTCTAACACACCTGGTTCAATCAGCTGATCAGAGAGAGAGAGAGAGAGAGAGAGAGAGAGAGAGAGAGAGAGAGAGAGAGAGAGAGAGAGAGAGAGAGAGAGAGAGAGAGGTAGAGGGAAAGCGAGAGTTAGAGAGAGAGAGAGAGAGAGAGAGAGAGAGAGAGAGAGAGAGAGAGAGAGAGAGAGAGAGAGAGAGAGAGAGAGAGAGCGAGAGAGAGAGAGAGAGAGAGAGAGGTAGAGAGAGAGAGAGAGATAGAGAGAGAGAGAGAGAGAGAGAGAGGTAGAGAGAGAGAGAGAGATAGAGAGAGAGAGAGGTAGAGAGAGAGAGAGAGAGAGAGAGAGAGAGAGAGGTAGAGAGAGAGAGGTATAGAGAGAGAGAGGTAGAGAGAGAGAGAGATATAGAGAGAGAGAGAGAGGGAAGGAAGGACAGAGAGAGAGAGAGAGAGAGAGAAAATGTGTCCTACTGGAGAGCTTCTTGGTGTGCAGGCTTTTGCTGCATCCCTGCTCTAACACACCTGGTTCAATCAGCTGGTCAGCTCAGACTGATGATGAGCTGATTCTGGTGTGTTAGTTAGAGCAGTCCTTTATCATGGGAGGTTTCATCCATAGCTACTTCCTGGGTTTAGGGGGTTGGGGAGTAGGTTCAGGAGAGGGGGGGAGGTTTCATCCATAGCTACTTCCTGGGTTTGGGGGGTTGGGGAGTAGGTTCAGGAGAGGGGGGGAAGGTTTCATCCATAGCTACTTCCTGGGTTTGGGGGGTTGGGGAGTAGGTTCAGGAGAGGGGGGGAGGTTTCATCCATAGCTACTTCCTGGGTTTAGGGGGTTGGGAGTAGGTTCAGGAGAGGGGGGAGGTTTCATCCATAGCTACTTCCTGGGTTTGGGGGGTTGGGGAGTAGGTTCAGGAGAGGGGGGGGAGGTTTCATCCATAGCTACTTCCTGGGTTTAGGGGGTTGGGGAGTAGGTTCAGGAGAGGGGGGGAGGTTTCATCCATAGCTACTTCCTGGGTTTAGGGGGTTGGGGAGTAGGTTCAGGAGAGGGGGGGGAGGTTTCATCCATAGCTACTTCCTGGGTTTAGGGGGTTGGGGAGTAG
Organism: Coregonus lavaretus; assembly: GCF_964263955.1. Classification (NCBI taxonomy): domain Eukaryota; kingdom Metazoa; phylum Chordata; class Actinopteri; order Salmoniformes; family Salmonidae; genus Coregonus; species Coregonus lavaretus. The sequence continues at coordinate 24,544 of NW_028162531.1, forward strand.
GTTCAGGAGAGGGGGGGAGGTTTCATCCATAGCTACTTCCTGGGTTTAGGTGGTTGGGGAGTAGGTTCAGGAGAGGGGGGGAGGTTTCATCCATAGCTACTTCCTGGGTTTAGGGGGTCGGGGAGTAGGTTCAGGAGAGGGGGGGAGGTTTCATCCATAGCTACTTCCTGGGTTTAGGGGGTCGGGGAGTAGGTTCAGGAGAGGGGGGGAGGTTTCATCCATAGCTACTTCCTGGGTTTAGGTGGTTGGGGAGTAGGTTCAGGAGAGGGGGGGAGGTTTCATCCATAGCTACTTCCTGGGTTTAGGGGGTTGGGGAGTAGGTTTAGGAGAGGGGGGGGGGGTCGGGGTTGGAAAAGCATCGGGGTCGGGGTTAGAATGAAACACTGGTCTGGTTGACATGACCAGAACACATGAACTGGTTAAACCACTGGTATGAACCCTCCTTTGTGTATGTGTGTGTGGATGTGTGTGTGTGTGGATGTGTGTGTGTGTGTGTGAGTGCATTGTGTGTGTGTGTGTGTTGAGAGGATGCCAATGGGTTCTGTTTGGACTCTTTGTTTGTGGAACTGGTCCTTCCTGCCCTCTGATGTGATATGGTCATGAATAGATCTCTGTGTCACACACACACACACACACACACACACACACTGATTTGCGTGGTGTTTATCTGATGATGGTGGTTGAGAGGAGAGCATGGTGGATACAGAGATAGACAGATATAGATAGATACTGTAGAATCCGTAGGTGGATAGATACTGTAGAATATAATGATAAATACTGTAGATACCCACAGTAGAACCAATGGCCGACGTACCGTTAGGCAGAAGAGGCAATTGCCTCAGGCCTCATATCATCAAGGGGCCACGTGAGCTGGACATTAAAAAAACATTACTACTGTACTCCTCTTCCCTGGTATCATGCTAAACTGTTGGGAGACCATAGTGGATTCCAGGTAACTTCTCCATACTCTCTCTTCTAATAATATAAGTACTCTACTCCTCTTCCCTGGTAAGAGGAGAGGAGAGGGGATGAGGAGAGAGAAGAGGAGAGGAGAGGAGGAGAGAGAGGAGGAGAGGAGAGAGGAGAGAGAAGAGGAGAGAGAAGAGGAGAGGGGAGAGGAGGAGAGGAGAGAAGAGGGGAGGAGGAGGGGAGGGGGAGAGGAGAGAGAAGAGGAGAGGGGAGAGAGGGAGAGGGAAGAGGGGAGGAGAGGAGAGGAGAGAAGAGGGGAGTAGGAGAGAGGAAGAGGGGAGGAGAGAGAAGAGGGGAGGAGGAGGGGAGAGGGGAGAGGGGAGAGGAGAGGAGAGGAGAGGAGAGAGAATAGGGGGGAGGAGGGGAGAGAGGAGAGGAGAGAGAAGAGGAGAGAGGAGAGGAGGAGTGGGAAGAGGGGAGGAGAGGAGAGGGGAGTAGGAGAGAGGAAGAGAGGACAGAGGAGAGGAAAGGAGAGGAGGAGAGAGAAGAGGCCACTAGCCTTGTAATGTTGAGATGCATCCCGAGTTCTATCCAGAGGGGGCGTGACCTGCGGGCTGTCGTCACCAACCAGTATAAAAAGTGCAGCTGTGGCACCGAGCGGATGCTGTGGGAAAGCACAGAGGACTTGCGAGCGCCCATACGCACACACACCGCACCACATTCTCTCTCCTTTTCCTCCTACTCAGACACTTCCCAAACAAAGAGAAGCTCGCCAGGCGGAGGAACAGACCGCATCTGTCCGAGCCACGGAATCCTCGTGACCAGAACAACACACTACAACTCACCCGGACCGGTTGGAACCGAGAAAAGATCGATCATCATGTGTAGTAACGGGGCCAGTAACGGGACCAGCGACATGCTTCAGATCCAGTTCGGTTTGATCAACTGCGGGAATAAATACCTCACGGCTGAAACGTTCGGATTTAAAATCAACGCCTCGGCCACGAGCTTGAAGAAGAAGCAGATTTGGACCCTGGAGCAGAGCGGGGAGGAGGCTGCCGGTAATGTGTTCTGTCTCAAGTCGCACCTGGGTCGTTACATAGCGGTGGATAAAGACGGGAACGTTACCGGGGATAGTGAGAGTTCTGGACCCGAGAGCCGGTTCATCATCACGGCTCACGACGATGGGAGATGGTCTCTGCAGGTAGGATAAGAGGATGAAGGGGTGAGAGTGAACGCATGAGAGACTTGCCTATGTATTGTTACCCCTATTCATATACGGTAACCGCTTTGGCGCCTATTAAACGATAGTATCTTCTGACCCGGGGGGTGTTAAAGAGGTTACCGACGCTTGCTCTAAACGTTAACGCGCATCGCTTGGGGTACTGTTTTGGAAACATAAGGAATGTGTCTTTCATATCGGCAAGAAATTATTTTCAAAAAAACAAACGGTAGCCTACATTTTCTAGTTCTACACACCTTTTTTTTTATTTTTTAATAGGGTTAATGTTCCCACAAGGCCTTATCGCCATGTCACAGCGCATGTTTAAGGAAGACTGACAGAAAACCTAGGCGGCACCCGTTGCCAAAACGCTTTGAACACCTTAGCCTAGAGAACCGATGTTGAGTTGAATTGCCTGAACAAAAATATAAACGCATCATGCAACAATTTTCAAAGATTTTTTTTTACAGTTTTATATAAGGAAATCAGTCAATTGAAATAAATCAATTAGGCCCTAATCTATGGATTTCACTCACCTGACTGACTGCAGGGTCGCAGCCATGGGTGGGCCTGGGAGGGGAGCCAGGCCCACCCACTGGGGAGCCAGGTCGCAGCCAATCAGAATGAGTTTTTCTCCACAAACGGGCTTTAATACAGACAGAAATAGTCCTTAGCAGCCCCCCCCCCTCTCCCCTCTCAGACGATACCGCAGGTAAAGAAGCCGGGTGTGGAGGTCCTGGGCTGGCGTGGTTACACGTGGTCTGCGGTTATGAGGCCAGTTGGACGTACTGCCAAATTCTCTAAAACAACGTTGGATGCGGCTTATGGTAGATAAATTAACATTACATTCTCTGGCAACAGCTCTGGTGGACATTCCTGCAGTCAGCATGCCAATTGCACGCTCCCTCAAAACTTGAGACATCTGTGGCATTGTGTTGTGGGACAAAACTACACATTTTAGAGTGGCCTTTTATTGTCCCCAGCACGAGGTGCACCTGTGTAATGATCATGCTGTTTAATCATCTTCTTGATATTCCACACCTGTCAGGTGGATGGATTATCTTGGCGAAAAGGAGAAATGCTCACTAACAGGGGATGTAAACACATTGCTGCACAAAATTTTGAGCACAATAAGCTTTTTTTGTGTGGATGGAACATTTCTGGGATCTTTTTATTTCAGCTCATGAGACATGGGACCAACACTTTTACATGTTGCGTTTTGTATTGTTGTGCAGTGTACTACATAGGGCAGAAATGAGGCGTTTGGATCAGGAACGTTTCCTCTCATGACCTCTACAAGCCAGAATGCTGAATAGAATGAAAGCCCTGCTTTAACAGTTGTCCATGTGGTTGGTCCTTTTTGCAGGGAGGAATGTGAGACAAAATATCCATAGTGTCATCAACCTGACCTTCAGTATGCCGGTCTGTGTATCGTTTTGTATTTCTGCCTTTTTTATATTCAATACTGTTGCAAACACTTCCAGCTGATTTGCGTTGTGTAACAGTGTTGCTTCCGTTCCCTCTCCTCGCCCCAAACCTGGGCTTGAACCAGGGACCGTCTTGCACACATCGACAACAGTCACCCTCGAAGCACCCGTTACCCGTCGCTCCACAAAAAGCCGCGGCCCTTGCAGAGCAAAGGGAAACAACTACTTCGAGGTCTCAGAGCGAGTGACGTCACCCCGATTTGAAATGCTACTAGCGCACACCGCTAACTAGCTAGCCATTTCACACCGGTTACACGAGGAAACGTGCTTCGGTCGACTACATTTGGCTATTGTTTACATGTTGTGCATCACTTCCCTGTGGATCCCCCCCCTCCTACCGCCAAAAGGACCAACAAACATGTACAACCGGTAAAGTTTTTAAAATATGATTTTATTCAACATTCTGCCTCGTAGAGACACTACAGACTTCTCCAGACTGGTAACATGGAGTAACCATGGTAACAGACTTCTCCAGACTGGTAACATGGAGTAACCATGGTAACAGACTTCTCCAGACTGGTAACCATGGTAACAGACTTCTCCAGACTGGTAACATGGAGTAACCATGGTAACAGACTTCTCCAGACTGGTAACATGGAGTAACCATGGTAACAGACTTCTCCAGACTGGTAACATGGAGTAACCATGGCAACAGACTTCTCCAGACTGGTAGCATGGAGTAACCATGGTAACAGACTTCTCCTAGACTGGTAACATGGAGTAACCGTGGTAACAGACTTCTCCAGACTGGTAACATGGAGTAACCATGGTAACAGACTGTGTTTTTAGTCTAACGTTAACCTGTGTGTAAGCTAACTGGGTAGGAAGTGTAGTTGGTCAACTGGAGGTACCACAGCTTGCTGATCTGTGATAAACTGCTACAGTAAGCGTAGCTTTTATAATTTTTTGAAAATATTATTTCTCGCTGATATGAAAGATAAGGGACCTATCAGCATTTGTTTTGAAAAACCTGTTTAGAAAGCGATTTTTCTAGATTTTTGGAAACGTTAAAACACAGCGTTTGGAATTGTAGTTCACGTGGCGCTAAATGTTGGGCGACTGTAACGGCTGAAAACCCAAACATAGGGATTGAATGTGCTTGTTTGTGTGTGTGTGAAGTGTAGTGTAGTGTCTAATGTGTGGAGGTGTTTTGTCAGAAAGAGGAAATAGACGATGTAGTGTGTGATTTTGTATATTCTCATGGGTTTCTCTGCAGTCAGAGGTCCACGGCAGATATCTGGGAGGCACAGAGGATCGGATCAGCTGTTTTGCCCAGGTAGGTATGTTCAGACTGCATGATGAGCTGAAGAACGTTCATAACGTCTCTTTCTCTACATGATGTTGTTAAATAACGTACGTACGTACGCCGTGTTCCTAGTGTGTAATCTCTCTCTCTCTCTCTCTCTCTCTCTCTCTCTCTCTCTCTCTCTCTCTCTCTCTCTCTCTCTCTCTCTCTCTCTCTCTCTCTCTCTCTCTCTCTCTCTCTCTCTCTCTCTCTCTTCTCTCTCTCTCTCTCTCTCTCTCTCTCTCTCTCTCTCTCTCTCTCTCTCTCTCTCTCTCTCTCTCTCCTCTCCCCAGACTGCATCAGTGGCTGAAAAATGGAGCGTTCACATTGCTATGCACCCTCAGGTAACACACACCCTGCCCCCCCGCCCTGCCCTCTCCTCCACCCCCCCCCCCGCCCTGCCCTCTCCTCCACCCTCCTCTAACGCCTGACCTCTAACCCCTCCCCTCCAGGTGAACATCTTCAGCGTGACCAGGAAGCGTTATGCCCACCTGTCCTCTAAGGTGGACGAGGTCTCTATAGACCGTGACGTCCCGTGGGGAGTAGACTCCCTAATCACCCTGGTGTTCAGAGACCAACGCTACCACCTGCAGACGTCCGATAACCGCTTCCTGAAGAACGACGGCAGCCTGGAGGCCGCGCCCGACAAGACCACCGGATACACGCTGGAGTTCCGCTCCGGGAAGGTGGCGTTCAGGGATTGTTTTGGCCGCTACCTGGCGCCGTCGGGGCCGAGCGGGACCATGAAGAGTGGGAAGAGCAGCCGCGTGGGGAAGGATGAGATGTTCTCTCTGGAGCAGAGTCACCCTCAGGTGGTTCTCACCGCCGGAAACGAGAGGAACGTCTCCACCAGGCAAGGTAGGACCAACACAACCTTATAGAACAGTACTAGAACCTAACGTAGGACCAACACAACCTTATAGAACAGTACTAGAACCTAACCGGACAAGGTAGGACCAACACAACCTTATGGAATAGTACTAGAACCTAACCAGGCAAGGTAGGACCAACACAACCTTATAGAACAGTACTAGAACCTAACCGGACAAGGTAGGACCAACACAACCTTATAGAACAGTACTAGAACCTAACCAGGCAAGGTAGGACCAACACAACCTTATAGAACACTACTAGAACCTAACCGGACAAGGTAGGACCAACACAACCTTATAGAACAGTACTAGAACCTAACCGGACAAGGTAGGACCAACACAACCTTATAGAACAGTACTAGAACCTAACCAGACAAGGTAGGACCAACACAACCTTATAGAACAGTACTAGAACCTAACCAGGCAAGGTAGGACCAACACAACCTTATAGAATGGTACTAGAACCTAACCGGACAAGGTAGGACCAACACAACCTTATAGAACAGTACTAGAACCTAACCAGACAAGGTAGGACCAACACAACCTTATAGAACAGTACTAGAACCTAACCGGACAAGGTAGGACCAACACAACCTCATAGAACAGTACTAGAACCTAACCAGACAAGGTAGGACCAACACAACCTTATAGAACAGCACTAGAACCTAACCAGGCAAGGTAGGACCAACACAACCTTATAGAACAGCACTAGAACCTAACCAGACAAGGTAGGACCAACACAACCTTATAGAACAGTACTAGAACCTAACCAGACAAGGTAGGACCAACACAACCTTATAGAACAGTACTAGAACCTAACCGGACAAGGTAGGACCAACACAACCTTATAGAACAGTACTAGAACCTAACCGGACAAGGTAGGACCAACACAACCTTATAGAACAGTACTAGAACCTAACCAGACAAGGTAGGACCAACACAACCTTATAGAACAGTACTAGAACCTAACCAGGCAAGGTAGGACCAACACAACCTTATAGAATGGTACTAGAACCTAACCAGACAAGGTAGGACCAACACAACCTTATAGAACAGCACTAGAACCTAACCAGGCAAGGTAGGACCAACACAACCTTATAGAACAGCACTAGAACCTAACCAGACAAGGTAGGACCAACACAACCTTATAGAACAGCACTAGAACCTAACCAGGCAAGGTAGGACCAACACAACCTTATAGAACAGCACTAGAACCTAACCAGACAAGGTAGGACCAACACAACCTTATAGAACAGTACTAGAACCTAACCGGACAAGGTAGGACCAACACAACCTTATAGAACAGTACTAGAACCTAACCAGGCAAGGTAGGACCAACACAACCTTATAGAACAGTACTAGAACCTATCCAGGCAAGGTAGGACCAACACAACCTTATAGAACAGTACTAGAACCTAACGTAGGACCAACACAACCTCATAGAACAGCACTAGAACCTAACCAGACAAGGTAGGACCAACACAACCTTATAGAACAGTACTAGAACCTAACCGGACAAGGTAGGACCAACACAACCTTATAGAACAGCACTAGAACCTAACCAGGCAAGGTAGGACCAACACAACCTTATAGAACAGCACTAGAACCTAACCAGGCAAGGTAGGACCAACACAACCTTATAGAACAGTACTAGAACCTAACCAGGCAAGGTAGGACCAACACAACCTTATAGAACAGTACTAGAACCTAACCGGACAAGGTAGGACCAACACAACCTTATAGAACAGTACTAGAACCTAACCAGGCAAGGTAGGACCAACACAACCTTATAGAACAGTACTAGAACCTATCCAGGCAAGGTAGGACCAACACAACCTTATAGAACAGTACTAGAACCTAACGTAGGACCAACACAACCTCATAGAACAGCACTAGAACCTAACCAGACAAGGTAGGACCAACACAACCTTATAGAACAGTACTAGAACCTAACCGGACAAGGTAGGACCAACACAACCTTATAGAACAGCACTAGAACCTAACCAGGCAAGGTAGGACCAACACAACCTTATAGAACAGCACTAGAACCTAACCAGGCAAGGTAGGACCAACACAACCTTATAGAACAGTACTAGAACCTAACCAGGCAAGGTAGGACCAACACAACCTTATAGAACACTACTAGAACCTAACCAGGCAAGGTAGGAGCAACACAACCTTATAGAACAGCACTAGAACCTAACCAGACAAGGTAGGACCAACACAACCTTATAGAACAGTACTAGAACCTAACCAGGCAAGGTAGGACCAACACAACCTTATAGAACGGTACTAGAACCTAACCCAGACAAGGTAGGACCAACACAACCTTATAGAACAGTACTAGAACCTAACCAGACAAGGTAGGACCAACACAACCTTATAGAACAGTACTAGAACCTAACCGGACAAGGTAGGACCAACACAACCTTATAGAACAGCACTAGAACCTAACAAGGTAGGACCAACACAACCTTATAGAACAGTACTAGAACCTAACAAGGTAGGACCAACACAACCTTATAGAACAGTACTAGAACCTAACCGGACAAGGTAGGACCAACACAACCTTATAGAACAGTACTAGAACCTAACCGGACAAGGTAGGACCAACACAACCTTATAGAACACTACTAGAACCTAACCAGACAAGGTAGGACCAACACAACCTTATAGAACAGTACTAGAACCTAACCAGACAAGGTAGGACCAACACAACCTTATAGAACAGTACTAGAACCTAACCGGACAAGGTAGGACCAACACAACCTTATAGAACAGTACTAGAACCTAACCGGACAAGGTAGGACCAACACAACCTTATAGAACACTACTAGAACCTAACTGGACAAGGTAGGACCAACACAACCTTATAGAACAGTACTAGAACCTAACCAGACAAGGTAGGACCAACACAACCTTATAGAACAGTACTAGAACCTAACCGGACAAGGTAGGACCAACACAACCTTATAGAACAGTACTAGAACCTAACCAGACAAGGTAGGACCAACACAGCCTTATATAACAGTACTAGAACCTAACCGGACAAGGTAGGACCAACACAACCTTATAGAACAGTACTAGAACCTAACCGGACAAGGTAGGACCAACACAACCTTATAGAACAGTACTAGAACCTAACCGGACAAGGTAGGACCAACACAACCTTATAGAACAGCACTAGAACCTAACCAGGCAAGGTAGGACCAACACAACCTTATAGAACAGTACTAGAACCTAACCAGACAAGGTAGGACCAACACAACCTTATAGAACAGTACTAGAACCTAACCAGGCAAGGTAGGACCAACACAACCTTATAGAACAGCACTAGAACCAAACCAGGCAAGGTAGGACCAACACAACCTTATAGAACAGTACTAGAACCAAACCAGGCAAGGTAGGACCAACACAACCTTATAGAACAGTACTAGAACCTAACCAGGCAAGGTAGGACCAACACAACCTTATAGAACAGTACTAGAACCTAACCGGACAAGGTAGGACCAACACAACCTTATAGAACAGTACTAGAACCTAACCGGACAAGGTAGGACCAACACAACCTTATAGAACAGTACTAGAACCTAACCGGACAAGGTAGGACCAACACAACCTTATAGAACAGTACTAGAACCTAACCGGACAAGGTAGGACCAACACAACCTTATAGAACACTACTAGAACCTAACCGGACAAGGTAGGACCAACACAACCTTATAGAACAGTACTAGAACCTAACCAGACAAGGTAGGACCAACACAACCTTATAGAACAGTACTAGAACCTAACCGGACAAGGTAGGACCAACACAACCTTATCCTATTATATACAACCACATTATCCTGGTCCTATTATATACAACCACATTATCCTGGTCCTATTATATACAACCACATTATCCTGGTCCTATTATATACAACCACATTATCCTGGTCCTATTATATACAACCACATTATCCTGGTCCTATTATATACAACCACATTATCCTGGTCCTATTATATACAACCACGTTATCCTGGTCCTAGTATATACAACCACATTATCCTGGTCCTATTATATACAACCACATTATCCTGGTCCTATTATATACAACCACATTATCCTGGTCCTATTATATACAATCACATTATCCTAGTCCTATTATATACAATCACCACATTATATAGAATTAGACTGCTATTCTATATCTGTATGTTCTTAACAGTCACACCACAGGAAGCAGACACTTCCCTCCCCCCAGCCCTTTGTCAGCCCGGTGCAGCTAGAATATAATCTGTCAGTTTTCTGAGCTGTGCACTGCAGACACCCAGCAGCCTCTCCTCACCTCCTCTCTCCTCTGCTCCTCCTCTCTCCTCCTCCTCCTCTCTGTCCTCCTCCTCCTCTCCTCACCTCCTCTCAGACACAGCATGGCATCTGTCTCTCTCTGTGTGGTGGTCAGATGGACCAGAGACGACAACTCCTGTTTATATTGATGTTAGAGAAAAAGGAGAAAGTCTGAAAGAGCAGAGAGCTGGCGGAGAGGCTCCACAGCTTAGTGTGGTGAAACAGCTCTGGCACGCCGGGGGTGTGTGCTGACTCCTGTCATTGGGCCGGGCTGGGGGTGTGTGCTGACTCCTGTCTTTGGGCCGGGCTGGGGGTGTGTGCTGACTCCTGTCTTTGGGCCGGGCTGGGGGTGTGTGCTGACTCCTGTCTTTGGGCCGGGCTGGGGGTGTGTGCTGACTCCTGTCTTTGGGCCGGCCTGGGGGTGTGTGTTGACTCCTGTCTTTGGGCCGAGGGTAGGTGATGACTCCTATCATTGGGCCGGGCTGGGGGTGTGTGCTGACTCCTGTCTTTGGGCCGGGCTGGGGGTGTGTGCTGACTCCTGTCTTTGGGCCGGGCTGGGGGTGTGTGCTGACTCCTGTCTTTGGGCCGGGCTGGGGGTGTGTGCTGACTCCTGTCTTTGGGCCGGGCTGGGGGTGTGTGCTGACTCCTGTCTTTGGGCCGGCCTGGGGGTGTGTGTTGACTCCTGTCTTTGGGCCGAGGGTAGGTGATGACTCCTATCATTGGGCCGGGCTGGGGGTGTGTGCTGACTCCTGTCTTTGGGCCGGGCTGGGGGTGTGTGCTGACTCCTGTCTTTGGGCCGGGCTGGGGGTGTGTGCTGACTCCTGTCTTTGGGCCGGGCTGGGGGTGTGTGCTGACTCCTGTCATTGGGCCGGGCTGGGGGTGTGTGCTGACTCCTGTCATTGGGCCGAGGGTGTGTGTTGACTCCTGTCTTTGGGCCGGGCTGGGGGTGTGTGCTGACTCCTGTCTTTGGGCCAGCCTGGGGGTGTGTGCTGACTCCTGTCATTGGGCCGGCCTGGGGGTGTGTGCTGACTCCTGTCTTTGGGCCGGGCTGGGGGTGTGTGCTGACTCCTATCATTGGGCCGGGCTGGGGGTGTGTGCTGACTCCTGTCATTAGGCCGGGCCGGGAGTGTGTGTTGACTCCTGTCTTTGGGCCGGCCTGGGGGTGTGTGCTGACTCCTGTCTTTGGGCCGGCCTGGGGGTGTGTGTTGACTCCTGTCTTTGGGCCGAGGGTAGGTGATGACTCCTATCATTGGGCCGGGCTGGGAGTGTGTGCTGACTCCTGTCTTTGGGCCGGCCTGGGGGGTGTGTGCTGACTCCTGTCTTTGGGCAGGGCTGGGGGTGTGTGCTGACTCCTGTCTTTGGGCCGGCCTGGGGGTGTGTGCTGACTCCTGTCTTTGGGCCGCCTGGGGGTGTGTGCTGACTCCTGTCTTTGGGCCGCCTGGGGGTGTGTGCTGACTCCTGTCTTTGGGCCGGGCTGGGGGTGTGTGCTGACTCCTGTCTTTGGGCTGGGGGTATGTGCTGACTCCTCTTGTGTGTGGCAGCTGCAGTGCTGGTGTTTTTGTCTGGATGCGTGCCAAGGGAGGGACTGCCACACACTTTGCAAAGCTGTGTGTGTGTGTGTGTGTGTGTGTGTGTGTGTGTGTGTGTGTGTGTGTGTGTGTGTGTGTGTGATCCAGAGATGGGAACTCGGCACTGGTCTGGTCTTGACTCCATCTCTGGCGTGAACGCAACACGTGTCATTGTGTTACAGGAGAGAGTCAGTACTCCGAGGCCTTTATGAAAGCATAAGATAACATGGAGACCTGATCCCAGATCAGTACTCCGAGGCTTTATGAAAGCATAAGATAACATGGAGACCTGATCCCAGATCAGTACTCCGAGGCCTTTATGAGTGCATAAGATAACATGGAGACCTGATCCCAGATCAGTACTCCAGGGCTTTATGAAAGCATAAGATAACATGGAGACCTGATCCCAGATCAGTACTCCAGGGCTTTATGAAAGCATAAGATAACATGGAGACCTGATCCCAGATCAGTACTCCGAGGCTTTATGAAAGCATAAGATAACATGGAGACCTGATCCCAGATCAGTACTCCAGGGCTTTATGAGTGCATAAGATAACATGGAGACCTGATCCCAGATCAGTACTCCAGGGCTTTATGAGTGCATAAGATAACATGGAGACCTGATCCCAGATCAGTACTCCAGGGCTTTATGAGTGCATAAGATAACATGGAGACCTGATCCCAGATCAGTGTGAAAAGCTGTTGCTTATATTCTTCTATGGACCCCAGTCAGGAAGTTGTTTAGGAGTTCCAAGCAGCAGTGTGTTTTTGATGCGTCATACTGAGCCCATGCCGTCTACCTCAGGGCCCCGCATTCATAAAGCCTCGGAGTACTGATCTGGGATCAGGTCTCCATGTTATCTCATGCTTTCATAAAGCCTCGGAGTACTGATCTGGGATCAGGTCTCCATGTTATCTTATGCATTCATAAAGCCTCGGAGTACTGATCTGGGATCAGGTCTCCATGTTATCTTATGCACTCATAAAGCCCTGGAGTACTGATCTGGGATCGGGTCTCCATGTTATCTTATGCACTCATAAAGCCCTGGAGTACTGATCTGGGATCAGGTCTCCATGTTATCTTATGCACTCATAAAGCCCTGGAGTACTGATCTGGGATCGGGTCTCCATGTTATCTTATGCACTCATAAAGCCCTGGAGTACTGATCTGGGATTAGGTCTCCATGTTATCTTATGCTTTCATAAAGCCTCGGAGTACTGATCTGGGATCAGGTCTCCATGTTATCTTATGCATTCATAAAGCCTCGGAGTACTGATCTGGGATCAGGTCTCCATGTTATCTTATGCACTCATAAAGCCCTGGAGTACTGATCTGGGATCAGGTCTCCATGTTATCTTATGCACTCATAAAGCCCTGGAGTACTGATCTGGGATCAGGTCTCCATGTTATCTTATGCACTCATAAAGCCCTGGAGTACTGATCTGGGATCGGGTCTCCATGTTATCTTATGCACTCATAAAGCCCTGGAGTACTGATCTGGGATTAGGTCTCCATGTTATCTTATGCTTTCATAAAGCCTCGGAGTACTGATCTGGGATCAGGTCTCCATGTTATCTTATGCTTTCATAAAGCCTCGGAGTACTGATCTGGGATCAGGTCTCCGTGTTATCTTATGCACTCATAAAGCCTCGGAGTACTGATCTGGGATCAGGTCTCCATGTTATCTTATGCTTTCATAAAGCCTCGGAGTACTGATCTGGGATCAGGTCTCCATGTTTTCTTATGCTTTCATAAAGCCTCGGAGTACTGATCTGGGATCAGGTCTCCATGTTATCTTATGCTTTTCTGTCCCCGACTAAAACAATTCTTGGTTGACCCAAGATTCATCTGTTCTTTTGAACAATCGATTTGGTCAATGTTAAAACGTGTGTATATATTTTTTCCTTTATATAGACAGATCCGAAGTTTTAAAAAATCAAATCAACTATATTCACTGAGCTTGTCCTGATTTTCTTTAAGCGAACTGTTTGATGTAATAATTTAAGACGCATGATGAGGGAGTCCAACGGTTCATTTGATTGGCCGGGGGGCATGCTCTGGGTTTAACGTAATAAATAAAACTAGTGACTGTGACTGGCACCCATTGTCTCTCTCTGTCTCTCTCGGTCTCTCTCTCTCTCTCTCTCTCTCTCTGTCTCTCTCTCTGTCTCTCTCTCTCTCTCTCTGTCTCTCTCTCTGCGTCTCTGTCTGTCTCTCTCTCTCTGTCTCTCTCTCTCTGTCTCTCTCTCTCTCTGTCTCTCTCTCTCTGCGTCTCTGTCTGTCTCTCTCTCTCTCCCCCTCTCTCTCCCCCTCTGTCTCTCTGTCTCCCCCTCTGTCTCCCCCTTTGTCTCTCTCTCTCTGTCTCTCTCTCTCCTCCCTGCTGCTGCGACCATCACAGAACATCAACACTGTGTATCGCTGCTGTCCGTGTTTTTTTAAGCTGCAACATAATTACAGCCATTTCTGACTGAAAAGTTCTGTTACCAAAATCCCTAATTTTAGGAAAACCATTCCCTATTCCCTCATCAACCCTTGCACTCTTTACGTGACACGTGTAAGCATCGCATGCACGTGACAATGGGGCCTGACCTATAGCATAGCATATCATAATCGCATCAATAAATTGGTTATAACGAACTCTGAACTCCGTAACGCATTAACAGCACAAATGGATGCAGAGGACGTGACAGAATAAACTGGAAACGGGGGGAATGTTTACTGGTTGCTCAGGAGGGAGCGGGAAGTCAGATGTTGTGGGAAATAAACTGGAAACGGGGGGAATGTTTACTGGTTGCTCAGGAGGGAGCAGGAAGTCAGATGTTGTGGGAAATAAACTGGAAACGGGGGGAATGTTTACTGGTTGCTCAGGAGGGAGCGGGAAGTCAGATGTTGTGGGAAAAACTGGAGATCAAGAACAATGTAAGGAGCTGCGTTCATATTATGGGCCAAACAGGTGCTGTTAGATTACAAGATAATTTCTGTCTCTGTAGCCGTCTCTGTCTCTCTCTCTGTAGCGGTCGGTCGGTCTCTCTCTCTGTAGCGGTCGGTCGGTCTCTCTCTCTGTAGCGGTCTATCTCTCTCTCTCTGTAGCCGTCTCTGTCTGTCTGTGTAGTGGTCGGTCTCTCTCTCTCTCTCTGTAGCGGTCGGTCTCTCTCTCTCTCTCTGTAGCGGTCGGTCGGACGGTCTCTCTCGCTCTCTGTAGCGGCCTGTCTCTCTCTCTCTCTGTCTGTCTCTCTGAAGCGGTCGGACGGTCTCTGTCTCTCTGTAGCGGTCTGTCTGTCTCTAGCGGTCGGACGGTCTCTCTCTCTCTGTCTCTCTGTAGCGGTCTGTCTGTCTCTGTCTCTAGCGGTCGGACGGTCTGTCTCTCTGTAGCGGTCTGTCTGTCTCTGTCTCTAGCGGTCGGACGGTCTCTCTCTCTCTCTGTCTCTCTGTGTAGTGGTCTGTCTGTGTCTCTCTGTCTCTGTGTAGCGGTCTGTCTGTTTAGCTGTCTGTCTCTCGGTCTGTCTGTGTCTCTCTGTGTAGCGGTCTGTCTGTGTCTCTGTCTGTTTAGCTGTCTGTCTCTCTGTGTAGCTCTCGCTCTCTGTAGCGGTCTGTCTCTCTCTGTAGCGGTCGGACGGTCGGTCTCTCTCTGTAGCGGTCGGTCTCTCTCTGTAGTGGTCGGTCGGTCTCTGTAGCGGTCGGTCTCTCTCTGTAGTGGTCGGTCGGACAGTCTCTCTCGCTCTCTGTAGCGGTCTGTCTCTCTCTGTAGCGGTCGGACGGTCTCTGTCTCTCTCTCTGTCTCTCTCTCTCTGTCTCTCTGTCTCTCTCTCTCTGTCTCTCTGTCTCTGTCTCTCTGTCTCTGAAGCGGTCGGACGGTCTCTGTCTGTCTCTGTCTCTAGCGGTCGGACGGTCTCTCTGTCTCTCTGTCTCTGTGTAGTGGTCTGTCTCTCTGTGTAGTGGTCTGTCTGTGTCTCTGTGTAGTGATCTGTATGTGTCTCTCTGTGTAGTGGTCTGTCTGTTTAGCTGTCTGTCTCTGTCTCTCTGTGTAGCTGTCTCTCTCTCTGTGTAGCTGTCTCTCTCTCTCTCTGTCTCTCTGTCTGTCTCTCTCTCTCTCTCTCTCTCTCTCTCTCTCTCTCTCTCTCTCTCTCTCTCTCTCTCTCTCTCTCTCTGTAGCTGTCAGTCTGTCTCTCTTTCTGTAGCGGTCGGTCTGTCTCTCTCTGTAGCGGTCTCTCTGATGTGGCTGGCACTAGCTGCTGTAAGAATCAGTAGGTGTGTAAAGACTGATCTGGCTCCCCATGTGTCCCAGCCTCTCTCCTCTTTAACCAGCCTGCTGAACAATAGAGGACCCACAATCACAGACATTCTCTCTCTCGTTGCACCGTTGTCACTTACTGATACTCCCACTATTCTAGAAACACACCCAGTCTCCTAGTAGTGGCAGGGTTAGGAGATGGAGGGACTGTAGTTAGAGTGATGGTTGGTGGAGGGGAACTGGAGTGTCTGTCTCTGGGTGGAGAGGACCTAAAAAGACTGTGGGGGCTGTTTTTTGTTAGACTTCAGTGCGGCTTTTTACATTATCGATCATAGCCTGCTGCTGGAAAAACGTATGTGTTATGGCTTTACACCCCCTGCTATACTGTGGATAAAGAGTTACCTGTCTAACAGGACACAGAGGGTGTTCTTTAATGGAAGCCTCTCCAACATAATCCAGGTAGAATCAGGAATTCCCCAGGGCAGCTGTCTAGGCCCCTTACTTTTTTCAGTATTTACTAACGACATGCCACTGGCTTTGAGTAAAGCCAGTGTGTCTATGTATGCGGATGACTCAACACTATACACGTCAGCTACCACAGCGACTGAAATGACTGCAACGCTTAACAAAGAGCTGCAGTTAGTTTCAGAATGGGTGGCAAGAAATAAGTTACTCCTAAATATTTCAAATACGAAAAGCTTTGTATTTGGGACAAATAATTCACTAAATCTTGTAATGAATCATGTGGAAATTGCGCAAGTTGAGGTGACTAAACTGCTTGGAGTAACCCTGGATTGTAAACTGTCATGATCAAAACATATTGATACAACAGCAGCTAAGATGGGGAGAAGTCTGTCCATAATAAAGTGCAGCTCTGCCTTAACAGCATTATCAACAAGGCAGGTCCTACAGGCCCCTAGTTTTGTCACACCTGGACTACTGTTCAGTAGTGTGGTCAGGTGCCACAAAGAGGGACCTTTGGAAAATTACAATTGGTCCAGAACCGGGCAGCACGACTGGCCCTGAAACATGCACGTAGAGCTAATATTAATGACATGCATGTCAATCTCTCCCTGCTCAAAGTAGAGGAGAGATTTGACTTCATCGCTCAGAGTGGAAGAGAGATTAACTTAATCACTGCTTGTTTTTGTAAGAAGTGTTGACAAGCTGAATGCACCGAGGTGTCTGTTTGAACTACTGGCACACAGCTCAGACACCCATGCATACCCCACAAGACATGCCACCAGAGGTCTCTTCACAGTCCCCAAGTCCAGAGCAGACTATGGGAGGTGCACAGTACTACATAGAGCCATGACTACATGGAACTCTATTCCACATCAGGTAACTGATGCAAGCAGTAGAATCAGATTTAAAAAAAACAGGTACAAATACACCTTATGGAACAGCGGGGGACTGTGAAGAGACACACACACACAGACACAGACACATACACAGACACACACGTACACATAACATACACACTCTGTAGCTCAGCTGGTAGAGCATGGTGCTTGTAACGCCAAGGTAGTGGGTTCGATCCCCGGGACCACCCATACACACAAATGTATGCACGCATGACTGTAAGTCGCTTTGGATAAAAGCATCTGCTAAATGGCTTATTATTATTATTATTATTATTAGTAGTATAATAACATACACCTGTATTGGTTGTTGTAGTAGAGTAGTGGCCTTTTAATGTTTCAAAATTGTATTATAATCTACAGTTGAAGTCGGAAGTTTACATACACTTAGGTTGGAGTCATTAAAACTAGTTTTTCAACCACTCCACACATTTCTTGTTAACAAACTATAGTTTTGGCAGGTTGGTTAGGACATCTACTTTGTGCATGACACAAGTAATTTTTCCAACAATTGTTTACAGACAGATTATTTCACTTATAATTCACTGTATCACAATTCCAGTGGGGTCAGAAGTTTACATACACTAAGTTGACTGTGCCTTTAAACAGCTTGGAAAATTCCAGAAAATGATGTCATGGCTTTAGAAGCTTCTGATAGGCTATTTGACATTTGAGTCAATTGAAGGTGTACCTGTGGATGTATTTCAAGGCCTACCTTCAAACTCAGTGCCTCTTTGCTTGACATCATGGGAAAATCAAAAGAAATCAGCCAAGACCTCAGAATAAAAATGGTAGACCTCCACAAGTCTGGTTCATCCTTGGGAGCAATTTCCAAACGCCTGAAGGTACCACGTTCATCTGTACAAACAATAGTACGCAAGTATAAACACCATGGGACCACGCAGCCATCATACCACTCAGGAAGGAGATGCATTCTGTCTCCTAGAGATGAACGTACTTTGGTGCGAAAAGTGCAAATCAGTCCCAGAACAACAGCAAAGGACCTTATGAAGATGCTGGAGGGAACAGGTACAAAAGTATCTATATCCACAGTGAAACGAGTCTATCAACATAACCTGAAAGGCCGCTCAGCAAGGAAGAAGCCACTGCTCCAAAACCGCCATAAAAAAGCCAGACTACGGTTTGCAACTGCACATGGGGACAAAGATCGTACTTTTTGGAGAAATGTCCTCTGGTCTGATGAAACAACAAAAATAGAACTGTTTGGCCATTATGACCATCGTTATGTTTGGAGGAAAAAGGGGGTGGCTTGCAAGCCGAAGAACACCATCCCAACCGTGAAGCACGGGGGTGGCAGCATCATGCTTTGGGGGTGTTTTGCTGCAGGACGGACTGGTGCACTTCACAAAATAGATGGCATCAAGAGGAAGGAAAATGATGTGGATATATTGAAGCAACATCAAGACATCAGTCAGGAAGTTAAAGCTTGGTCGCAAACGGTTCTTCCAAATGGACAATAACCCCAAGCATACTTCCAAAGTTGTGGCAAAATGGCTTAAGGACAACAAAGTCAAGGTATTGGAGTGGCCATCACAAAGCCCTGACCTCAATCCTACATTTGTGGGCAGAACTGAAAAAGCGTGTGCGAGCAAGGAGGCCTACAAACCTGACTCAGTTACACCAGCTCTGTCAGGAGGAATGGGACAAAATTCACCCAGCTTATTGTGGGAAGCTTGTGGAAGGCTACCCGAAACGTTTGACCCAAGTTAAACAATTTAAAGGCAATGCTACCGAATACTAATTGAGTGTATGTAAGCTTCTGACCCACTGGGAATGTGATGAAAGAAATAAAAGCTTAAATAAATCATTCTCTCTACTATTATTCTGACATTTCACATTCTTAAAATAAAGTGGTGATCCTAACTGACCTAAGACAGGGAATTTTTTACTAGGATTAAATGTCAGGAATTGTGAAAATCTTTTTAAATGTATTTGGCTAAGGTGTATGTAAACTTCCGACTTCAACTCTATACAGTGGGGGAAAAAAAGTATTTAGTCAGCCACCAATTGTGCAAGTTCTCCCACTTAAAAAGATGAGAGAGGCCTGTAATTTTCATCATATGTACACGTCAACTATGACAGACAAAATGAGAAAAAGAAATCCAGAAAATCACATTGTAGGATTTTTAATGAATTTATTTTAGGGATTATGTCTGTCTGGCCTTCAGTCATGTCTTTATGTTCACTGGTCTGATTGGCCTTCAGCCATGTCTTTATGTTCACTGGTCTGATTGGCCTTCAGCCATGTCTTTATGTTCACTGGTCTGATTGGCCTTCAGCCATGTCTTTATGTTCACTGGTCTGATTGGCCTTCAGCCATGTCTTTATGTTCACTGGTCTGATTGGCCTTCAGCCATGTCTTTATGTTCACTGGTCTGATTGGCCTACAGCCATGTCTTTATGTTCACTGGTCTGATTGGCCTTCAGCCATGTCTTTATGTTCACTGGTCTGATTGGCCTTCAGCCATGTCTTTATGTTCACTGGTCTGATTGGCCATTTGTCTTTATGTTCACTGGTCTGATTGGCCATTTGTCTTTATGTTCACTGGTCTGATTGGCCTTCAGCCATGTCTTTATGTTCACTGGTCTGATTGGCCTTTAGCCATGTCTTTATGATCACTGGTCTGATTGGCCTTCAGCCATGTCTTTATGTTCACTGGTCTGATTGGCCTTTAGCCATGTCTTTATGTTCACTGGTCTGATTGGCCTTCAGCCATGTCTTTATGTTCACTGGTCTGATTGGCCTTCAGCCATGTCTTTATGTTCACTGGTCTGATTGGCCTTCAGCCATGTCTTTATGTTCACTGGTCTGATTGGCCGTTAGCCATGTCTTTATGTTCACTAGTCTGGTCTGATTGGCCATTTGTCTTTATGTTCACTGGTCTGATTGGCCTTCAGCCATGTCTTTATGATCACTGGTCTGATTGGCCTTTAGCCATGTCTTTATGTTCACTGGTCTGATTGGCCTTCAGCCATGTCTTTATGTTCACTGGTCTGATTGGCCTTTAGCCATGTCTTTATGTTCACTGGTCTGATTGGCCTTCAGCCATGTCTTTATGTTCACTGGTCTGATTGGCCTTCAGCCATGTCTTTATGTTCACTGGTCTGATTGGCCTTCAGCCATGTCTTTATGTTCACTGGTCTGATTGGCCTTCAGCCATGTCTTTATGTTCACTGGTCTGATTGGCCTTCAGCCATGTCTTTATGTTCACTGGTCTGATTGGCCTTCAGCCATGTCTTTATGTTCACTGGTCTGATTGGCCTTTTGTCTTTATGTTCACTGGTCTGATTGGCCATTGGCCATGTCTTTATGTTCACTGGTCTGATTGGCCATTTGTCTTTATGTTCACTGGTCTGATTGGCCTTCAGCCATGTCTTTATGTTCACTGGTCTGATTGGCCTTTTGTCTTTATGTTCACTGGTCTGATTGGCCTTCAGCCGTGTCTTTATGTTCTCTGGTCTGATTGGCCTTCAGCCATGTCTTTATGTTCACTGGTCTGATTGGCCTTTAGCCATGTCTTTATGTTCACTGGTCTGATTGGCCTTCAGCCATGTCTTTATGTTCACTGGTCTGATTGGCCTTCAGCCATGTCTTTATGTTCACTGGTCTGATTGGCCTTCAGCCATGTCTTTATGTTCACTGGTCTGATTGGCCATTGGCCATGTCTTTATGTTCACTGGTCTGATTGGCCATTTGTCTTTATGTTCACTGGTCTGATTGGCCATTTGTCTTTATGTTCACTGGTCTGATTGGCCTTCAGCCATGTCTTTATGTTCACTGGTCTGATTGGCCTTTAGCCATGTCTTTATGTTCACTGGTCTGATTGGCCATTTGTCTTTATGTTCACTGGTCTGATTGGCCTTCAGCCATGTCTTTATGTTCACTGGTCTGATTGGCCTTCAGCCATGTCTTTATGTTCACTGGTCTGATTGGCCTTCAGCCATGTCTTTATGTTCTCTGGTCTGATTGGCCTTCAGCCATGTCTTTATGTTCACTGGTCTGATTGGCCTTCAGCCATGTCTTTACGTTCTCTGGTCTGATTGGCCTTCAGCCTTGTCTTTATGTTCACTGGTCTGATTGGCCTTCAGCCATGTCTTTATGTTCACTGGTCTGATTGGCCTTCAGCCATGTCTTTATGTTCACTGGTCTGATTGGCCTTTTAACCATGTCTTTATGTTCACTGGTCTGATTGGCCTTCAGCCATGTCTTTATGTTCACTGGTCTGATTGGCCTTCAGCCATGTCTTTATGTTCACTGGTCTGATTGGCCTTCAGCCATGTCTTTATGTTCACTGGTCTGATTGGCCTTCAGCCATGTCTTTATGTTCACTGGTCTGATTGGCCTTCAGCCATGTCTTTATGTTCTCTGTGAAGGTGTGATAGGTGGGGCAGTTGTGTGTGTCTGATAGCAGTGTGTTCCAGACATGGGAAGCTCTCCCAGAGAAAGCAGATTGACTAAAGGTGTTTTTCCTTAAGGGAACTATACAGTCACCTCTCATGGTGCTTTTCCTTAAGGGAACTATACGGTCACCTCTCATGGTGCTTTTCCTTAAGGGAACTATACGGTCACCTCTCATGGTGCTTTTCCTTAAGGGAACTATACGGTCACCTCTCATGGTGCTTTTCCTTAAGGGAACTATACGGTCACCTCTCATGGTGCTTTTCCTTAAGGGAACTATACGGTCACCTCTCATGGCGCTTTTCCTTAAGGGGACTATACGGTCACCTCTCATGGCGCTTTTCCTATACGGTCACCTCTCATGGTGCTTTTCCTTAAGGGAACTATACAGTCACCTCTCATGGTGCTTTTCCTTAAGGGAACTATACAGTCACCTCTCATGGTGCTTTTCCTTAAGGGGACTATACGGTCACCTCTCATGGTGCTTTTCCTTAAGGGAACTATACAGTCACCTCTCATGGTGCTTTTCCTTAAGGGAACTATACGGTCACCTCTCATGGCAGCACCTTGTGGTCCTCTGTAGCTCAGCTGGTAGAGCACGGCGCTTGTAACGCCAGGGTAGTGGGTTCGATTCCCCGGGACCACCCATACGTAAAAATGTATGCGCACATGACTGTAAGTCGCTTTGGATAAAAGCGTCTGCTAAATGGCATATTATTATTATTATTACCTTGTGGACCTGCTGCCTTGGGGGTTGGGTTTTATGTTAAGTGGAGGCGGGAGGAGCCAGGAAATGTATGATCTGGAATACAAGACATGTCTGTGTATTGTAGGTACTCTACTCACGTCACCACGGTCACATGATTTAAAGATGGGCGTTATTATGGCCGACTTCCAGACCCTTGGAAATCCCCCCCACCCCAATAGATGTGTTGGTGACCTTTTGTAATGGGGCCAGTGAGTGACTCTTTGTCGTTTTTAAGAAAGGTAGAGTCCAGCCCAAACACATCTTTTGGCTTTAGAGTTCTTTAGTGAGCTAAATCACCTTGTTCACCTCTTGACTCAGAAACCTTCCTTATGATGAAGACCGTTTTGAGTTTCATTCTGTCTTTATGTGCCCCTGATGGAGTTTGTGATTTTTAATGACCTCTGCTCCTCCCTCCCTCCCTCCCTCCCTCCCTCCCTCCCTCCCTCCTTCCTCTGGCTGCATCCTCCTCACTGTTTTATAAACCATAATTCCATGTGGGATTAAACCCTGGAGCTGTGGCAGGGGTCTGGGTGTAGCTTGGCAGCTGTGGCAGGGGTCTGGGTGTAGCTTGGCAGCTGTGGCAGGGGTCTGGGTGTAGCTTGGCAGCTGTGGCAGGGGTCTGGGTGTAGCTTGGCAGGGGTCTGGGTGTAGCTTGGCAGGGGTCTGGGTGTAGCTTGGCAGGGGTCTGGGTGTAGCTTGGCAGCCGTGGCAGGGGTCTGGGTGTAGCTTGGCAGCTGTGGCAGGGGTCTGGGTGTAGCTTGGCAGCTGTGGCAGGGGTCTGGGTGTAGCTTGGCAGCCGTGGCAGGGGTCTGGGTGTAGCTTGGCAGCCGTGGCAGGGGTCTGGGTGTAGCTTGGCAGCTGTGGCAAGGGTCTGGGTGTAGCTTGGCAGCTGTGGCAGGGGTCTGGGTGTAGCTTGGCAGCTGTGGCAGGGGTCTGGGTGTAGCTTGGCAGGGGTCTGGGTGTAGCTTGGCAGGGGTCTGGGTGTAGCTTGGCAGCTGTGGCAGGGGTCTGGGTGTAGCTTGGCAGGGGTCTGGGTGTAGCTTGGCAGCTGTGGCAGGGGTCTGGGTGTAGCTTGGCAGCTGTGGCAGGGGTCTGGGTGTAGCTTGGCAGCTGTGGCAGGGGTCTGGGTGTAGCTTGGCAGCTGTGGCAGGGGTCTGGGTGTAGCTTGGCAGCTGTGGCAGGGGTCTGGGTGTAGCTTGGCAGCTGTGGCAGGGGTCTGGGTGTAGCTTGGCAGCTGTGGCAGGGGTCTGGGTGTAGCTTGGCAGCCGTGGCAGGGGTCTGGGTGTAGCTTGGCAGGGGTCTGGGTGTAGCTTGGCAGCTGTGGCAGGGGTCTGGGTGTAGCTTGGCAGCTGTGGCAGGGGTCTGGGTGTAGCTTGGCAGCTGTGGCAGGGGTCTGGGTGTAGCTTGGCAGCTGTGGCAGGGGTCTGGGTGTAGCTTGGCAGCCGTGGCAGGGGTCTGGGTGTAGCTTGGCAGCTGTGGCAGGGGTCTGGGTGTAGCTTGGCAGCTGTGGCAGGGGTCTGGGTGTAGCTTGGCAGCTGTGGCAGGGGTCTGGGTGTAGCTTGGCAGCCGTGGCAGGGGTCTGGGTGTAGCTTGGCAGCCGTGGCAGGGGTCTGGGTGTAGCTTGGCAGCTGTGGCAGGGGTCTGGGTGTAGCTTGGCAGCTGTGGCAGGGGTCTGGGTGTAGCTTGGCAGCTGTGGCAGGGGTCTGGGTGTAGCTTGGCAGGGGTCTGGGTGTAGCTTGGCAGCTGTGGCAGGGGTCTGGGTGTAGCTTGGCAGGGGTCTGGGTGTAGCTGTGGCAGGGGTCTGGGTGTAGCTGTGGCAGGGGTCTGGGTGTAGCTTGGCAGCTGTGGCAGGGGTCTGGGTGTAGCTTGGCAGCTGTGGCAGGGGTCTGGGTGTAGCTTGGCAGGGGTCTGGGTGTAGCTTGGCAGGGGTCTGGGTGTAGCTTGGCAGCTGTGGCAGGGGTCTGGGTGTAGCTTGGCAGGGGTCTGGGTGTAGCTTGGCAGCTGTGGCAGGGGTCTGGGTGTAGCTTGGCAGCCGTGGCAGGGGTCTGGGTGTAGCTTGGCAGCTGTGGCAGGGGTCTGGGTGTAGCTTGGCAGCTGTGGCAGGGGTCTGGGTGTAGCTTGGCAGCTGTGGCAGGGGTCTGGGTGTAGCTTGGCAGCTGTGGGTTTTAGACGTGCTCAGCTGTAGGACGGCCTCTAATCCCAGCTCTCTGATGTTGCTGATCCTGACCAGACAGTATGTGTCTGACTGTAGTGTGTTTCTACTGGTTACTGTCCGACTGTAGTGTGTTTCTACTGGTTACTGACTGACTGTAGTGTGTTTCTACTGGTTACTGACTGACTATAGTGTATTTCTATTGGTTACTGTCTGACTGTAGTGTGTTTCTACTGGTTACTGTCTGACTGTAGTGTATTTCTACTGGTTACTGTCTGACTGTAGTGTGTTTCTACTGGTTACTGACTGTAGTGTGTTTCTACTGGTTACTGTCTGACTGTAGTGTGTTTCTACTGGTTACTGTCTGACTGTAGTGTGTTTCTACTGGTTACTGACTGTAGTGTGTTTCTACTGGTTACTGTCTGACTGTAGTGTATTTCTACTGGTTACTGTCTGACTGTAGTGTGTTTCTACTGGTTACTGACTGTAGTGTGTTTCTACTGGTTACTGTCTGACTGTGGTGTGTTTCTACTGGTTACTGTCTGACTGTGGTGTGTTTCTACTGGTTACTGTCTGACTGTAGTGTGTTTCTACTGGTTACTGACTGACTGTGGTGTGTTTCTACTGGTTACTGTCTGACTGTGGTGTGTTTCTACTGGTTACTGTCTGACTGTAGTGTGTTTCTACTGGTTACTGTCTGACTGTGGTGTGTTTCTACTGGTTACTGTCTGACTGTAGTGTGTTTCTACTTGTTACTGTCTGACTGTAGTGTGTTTCTACTGGTTACTGTCTGACTGTGGTGTGTTTCTACTGGTTACTGTCTGACTTGTGTGTTTCTACTGGTTACTGACTGACTGTAGTGTGTTTCTAC
>NW_028162531.1:55000-105000 GCF_964263955.1 Coregonus lavaretus
CTGCAGTTATTAAACTGTTAGCTGCAGTATATCTGCAGTTATTAAACTGTTAGCTGCAGTATATCTGCAGTTATTAAACTGTTAGCTGCAGTATATCTGCAGTTATTAAACTGTTAGCTGCAGTATATCTGCAGTTATTAAACTGTTAGCTGCAGTATATCTACAGTTATTAAACTGTTAGCTGCAGTATATCTACAGTTATTAAACTGTTAGCTGCAGTATATCTACAGTTATGGAACTGTTAGCTGCAGTATAGCTACAGTTATTAAACTGTTAGCTGCAGTATAGCTACAGTTATTAAACTGTTAGCTGCAGTAAGTTAGCTGCAGTGTCTAGAGTTATTTAGGCCTACATGTACAGTATCTGTCCTCCCCTCTACCAGAACCCTGCTTCATCTGTCCTGTCCTCTACCAGAACCCTGCTTCATCTGTCCTGTCCTCTACCAGAACCCTGCTTCATCTGTCCTGTCCTCTACCAGAACCCTGCTTCATCTGTCCTGTCCTCTACCAGAACCCTGCTTCATCTGTCCTGTCCTCTACCAGAACCCTGCTTCGTGGCTCCAGTAGTCCGTCACTTTCTCGGTGTTGCTGTGGTATTACACTGTTTTACCATGGTGACCATTGTATTCATGGTGTGTGTGTGTGTGTGTGTGTGTGTGTGTGTCTAGGACTGCTAACTGCTACTTTGACATGGAGTACTGTGGTAAGAAGCTGACTCTCCGTGCCGCCAACGGGAAATACGTGGCCGCCAAGAAGAACGGCCAGCTAGCCGCCACCGTCGACGCTGCCGGTCAGTGTGTGTGTGTGTGTGTGTGTGTGTGTGTGTGTGTGTGTGTGTGTGAAAACAGCTCTGTCCTTTTGGGTAGTGAAAAGCAACACAACAGGGTGTTGATGGCCTGAGTCCCAGTGTTGATGGCCTGAGTCCCAGTGTTGATGGCCTGAGTCCCAGTGTTGATGGCCTGAGTCCCAGTGTTGATGGCCTGAGTCCCAGTGTTGATGGCCTGAGTCCCAGTGTTGATGGCCTGAGTCCCAGTGTTGATGGCCTGAGTCCCAGTGTTGATGGCCTGAGTCCCAGTGTTGATGGCCTGAGTCCCAGTGTTGATGGCCTGAGTCCCAGTGTTGATGGCCTGAGTCCCAGTGTTGATGGCCTGAGTCCCAGTGTTGATGGCCTGAGTCCCAGTGTTGATGGCCTGAGTCCCAGTGTTGATGGCCTGAGTCCCAGTGTTGATGGCCTGAGTCCCAGTGTTGATGGCCTGAGTCCCAGTGTTGATGGCCTGAGTCCCAGTGTTGATGGCCTGAGTCCCAGTGTTGATGGCCTGAGTCCCAGTGTTGATGGCCTGAGTCCCAGTGTTGATGGCCTGAGTCCCAGTGTTGATGGCCTGAGTCCCAGTGTTGATGGCCTGAGTCCCAGTGTTGATGGCCTGAGTCCCAGTGTTGATGGCCTGAGTCCCAGTGTTGATGGCCTGAGTCCCAGTGTTGATGGCCTGAGTCCCAGTGTTGATGGCCTGAGTCCCAGTGTTGATGGCCTGAGTCCCAGTGTTGATGGCCTGAGTCCCAGTGTTGATGGCCTGAGTCCCAGTGTTGATGGCCTGAGTCCCAGTCCAACTCCTTATCAGCCAGTCTGACCTCTCACGGTTCCATATGCAGACGATTTTGGTGCAAAGGTCACCTGATTTTTTTAGTTGTTTAAACATCAATAATTCCATGACAACATGTGGCTTCTGTGCAGTGGCTTCACAATACCATCATCTGGTTTTATTACACGGTTCATTACAATTAGACCTTTTTTTTTGAAGTTTTTATTTTCTTGGGTAAAGCCCCTTTTCAACATATGGCGCCTCCCCAATATAAAACGCTTATTTGAACCGCAGTGTTTTAGCGAGACAATTCCATAAGGAGTAGAAATAGTGGCAACCAGGCTAGGGGTGTTGAAGAACGCCCAGGAGAGGAGGGTCTAGGTTCAGGGTTCTTCAATTCCGGTCCTGGAGGGCCGAAACACTTCTGTTTTTTTATTTCTACCTGGTAGTTAATTGCACTCACCTGGTGTCCCAGGTCTGAATTAGCCCCTGATTAGAAGGAGAGGATGGGAAAACAGAGGTGTTTCGGCCCCCTCCAGGGACCGAAATTGAAGAACCCTGGTCTAGGCTTTTTGACCTTTTTTTTTATATAGTGAGTTTGGGTCTTTGACGGCACAGGTGTAATATGTCTTGTGTTCCTCTCCAGGTGAGTCGGAGGAGTTCCTGATGAAGCTGATTAACCGTCCAATCATAGTCCTCCGTGGGGAACACGGCTTCATCGGGTGTCGTAAGGTCACAGGGACCCTGGACTCTAACCGTTCCTCCTACGACTATTTTACCCTGACCTTCAGAGAGGGGGCCTACAGCTTACAGGGTTAGTACACTACTTTACCCTGACCTTCAGAGAGGGGGCCTACAGCTTACAGGGTTAGTACACTACTTTACCCTGACCTTCAGAGAGGGGGCCTACAGCTTACAGGGTTAGTACACTACTTTACCCTGACCTTCAGAGAGGGGGCCTACAGCTTACAGGGTTAGTACACTACTTTACCCTGACCTTCAGAGAGGGGGCCTACAGCTTACAGGGTTAGTACACTACTTTACCCTGACCTTCAGAGAGGGGGCCTACAGCTTACAGGGTTAGTACACTACTTTACCCTGACCTTCAGAGAGGGGGCCTACCGCTTACAGGGTTAGTACACTACTTTACCCTGACCTTCAGAGAGGGGGCCTACAGCTTACAGGGTTAGTACACTACTTTACCCTGACCTTCAGAGAGGGGGCCTACAGCTTACAGGGTTAGTACACTACTTTACCCTGACCTTCAGAGAGGGGGCCTACAGCTTACAGGGTTAGTACACTACTTTACCCTGACCTTCAGAGAGGGGGCCTACAGCTTACAGGGTTAGTACACTACTTTACCCTGACCTTCAGAGAGGGGGCCTACAGCTCACAGGGTTAGTACACTACTTTACCCTGACCTTCAGAGAGGGGGCCTACAGCTTACAGGGTTAGTACACTACTTTACCCTGACCTTCAGAGAGGGGGGGCCTACAGCTTACAGGGTTAGTACACTACTTTACCCTGACCTTCAGAGAGGGGGCCTACAGCTTACAGGGTTAGTACACTACTTTACCCTGACCTTCAGAGAGGGGGCCTACAGCTTACAGGGTTAGTACACACACACACACACCGACTACTTTACCCTGACCTTCAGGGTCAATACAGACATACATGGACGCACACAGGCTTTGCCTGAGACCTTCAGAGATTGCCATTGGCTTCCCAAACTAATGTCTATAGACCTAACACAGACCAAATAATGGGATTGTATGTTTGGACCACCAGTTCTGAGCAGTTAGACTGGCCTTTCCAGAGGATGGTGTCGAGTCTGACAGCTCAGATGAACTAGAGGGAGGGGCGTCACCATGACAACAGCTTATTGCTTATGGTCCCACTTTATTTAGACAGTCCAGATAGAACCATGGAGACACAGATTAAGACTAGTCCTGGTTAGGGTTAGTCCAGATAGTACCCTGGAGACACAGATTAAGACTAGTCCTGGTTAGGGTAAGGGTTAGTCCAGATAGAACCCTGGAGATGCTCTACAGATGGTCATACTGTCAACAAACTATCTGCTTGGTTAAGGTTAGGGTTAGGATTAGGGCGAGGGTTAGGGTTAGGATAAGGGTTAGGATAAGGGTTAGGATAAGGGTTAGGATAAGGGTTAGGATAAGGGTTAGGATAAGGGTTAGGATAAGGGTTAGGATAAGGGTTAGGATAAGGGTTAGGATAAGGGTTAGGGTTAGGGTTAGGGTTAGGATAAGGGTTAGGGTTAGGATAAGGGTTAGGGTTAGGATAAGGGTTAGGGTTAGGGTTACATTTAGGGTTAGGATTAGGTTAGGGTTAGTAGATACATTGAAATGTTTCTGATAGTCCATCTGTAGGTGCTCCACAGACTATCCAAATAAGGTGTTACCTTGCTTATTAAAGATTCCAAAGGGCCTGTTTCCAGGACACAGATTAAGACTAGTCCTAGATTATAAAGCATGTTTCCAGGACACAGATTAAGACTAGTCCTGGATTATAAAGCATGTTTCCAGGACACAGATTAAGACTACTCCTGGATTATAAAGCATTTTTCCAGGACACAGATTAAGACTACTCCTGGATCATAAAACCCTTCCACTGAACATGCTTCTTAATCCAGGACTATTCATATAATATGTTTCCAGGAAACCACCCCTTAAATGTAAAAAAAAATATTTTACTAATTTGGATTTTGGACATATCAACATGGTTGTAAACGGTCCCCTCTCTTTAGACTCGACTGGGAAGTTCTGGATGGTGGGCAGCGAGGCGTCGGTGGTGAGCAGCAGTGACGCCCCCGTCGACTTCCTGTTAGAGTTCTGCGACTACAACAAGGTCGCTATCCGCTCCGTCGCCGAGGGGAAGTATCTCCACGGCGACCACGCTGGTGTCTTGAAGGCCAACGCCGACAACCTGGAGACCGCCACGCTCTGGGAGTACTGACCTCCCCGACCCTGTTACTACGGCAATGCAGCACAGCACCCCCCAACTCCTTCCTCCCTCCCCTCCCTCCCTCACCCCCCTCCCTCCCTCCCTCACCCCTCTCAGACCAGGGCTGTGTTCAGTATGGTGAAATGTTCACAGTATTGTAAATGGGAATGTGATACCTAGAGCTGACCCCCATTTATCTTGTTTGTTTTTTTCCCGTGATAATGAATCCTATCTCCTCTAATCTACACGTTTTTCTATGCGACTGTTGCGATGTTCCACTGTCCTCAACAGGACCTCCTGAGTGAACTGCACAGAGGAGGGGAGAAGGAGAGCTGGGGGGGAGGTGTGTCCATCTAAGACTCTCCTTCACCTCCCTTTCTCTCTCTCTCTCTCTCCCTCCATCTCTCTCTCCCTAGCTCTCCCTTTCCCTGTTCCATTCTGCAGTACCCACCTGTATTTGTTGCCATAGTTAGTGGGGCTGTGCACTTTTTTTTTTCTTTCTCCCACCCGTCCAAGAGCAGCACGGCTTGATGTGTCACTCACTCAGTTCCAGATGTATGATTGGCCCACTCTCAAACAGCTGACCCAAGCCCCCCTCCCCCTCAACTAAACACTTCTTTAACTGGACACTTTTTTTCTCTCTCTCTATCCATCTCTCTCTCTCTCTCTCTCTCCATCTGTCTGTTTATTTCAGTCTTTGTATCTCTCCATCTGTCTGTCTCTCTGACCTCTGTATAAAACAGCACATGGTGACAGACAGTATTTATCACGTATGACCTGATTTAGGACGGGATTCAATCCCACAATGCTTGTTTTTAAAGGCAATGTTCACGGTAAACGCTGCACATGTCGGCTTATTCCGAAATTACCTTTTTTTTTTTTTTGTTGAAATGGCGCATTGTCCAAAATCAGTGATGGTATTGAATCCGGGCCTAAACAGAACCGGTTCTGTCTGGAACTAGAGAGGCCTGCTGGTCTCTGAGCGATGTGTACAAAACTGGAAGTGGATTCTCATGGTGTTCTGGATTGGGTTTTAGTGCCTCCATCTCATATTGGAAATCACAGGAAATGTAAAACGTTCTAATGTAACCTAGAGGAAGTGATGTCATCCTCTAGCTGTGTGAGCTCATTGGTGGATATTTTGATCTCCCGGACCAGACAGGAAATAACCCCTGTTTATTCAATTGTCATGAAGGAAGTGTGTGTGTGTGTGTGTGTGTGTGTGTGTGTCCCTACAGCTGTTCAGAGCTCTACAGTATAAAGGCATGATCTGGTCTGATAACGGCAGGTAGCTTAGTAGGTTAAGAGCGTTGCGCCGGTAACCGAAAGGTCGCTGGTTCTAATCCCCCCGAGCCGACTAGGTGACAAATCTGTCGATGTGCCCTTGAGCAAGGCACTTAACCCTAATTGCTCCTGTAAGTCGCTCTGGATAAGAGCGTCTGCTAAAATGACAAAAAAAAATAAAAGACCTCTCTGACTGGAAGCTTTATTATTCTGTCTAATATCACGGAGAATGACAGGTTGGCCATCGGTACAAACATCTCACACGCACACATCCTGGTCTCACACCAAGAACTGGAATCTGGTGCTCAATCTCATTCTCACGTCAATGGGATCCCACTGATCCAGCCAAGAGGTCAATGTGATCCACTGATCCAGCCAAGAGGTAAATGAGGTGGTGTAGTGGATGAAAAGGTGTGTGTTTTGTTGGCTGTTGTTCACACAGGTTAGAGGGACCTCCATTGTTAGTTATGGTAAAGCCTGTGCCCCGACTGCGTTTCTGGACAATTACTAAATGTTAATATAACATTATTCCACACCTTTTACTTTGAAACTGGAACTTTTTCCTTTGATGTGTTTTATTTTGTATCGTTTGTTAATGTCTAATATGGTGATCGTCTTACTCTTGTGCCATTGCTTCACCTGGATGCCAACAACCAATAAATAAATAAATAAAAACTGGGATTTTGAACACTACCTTACGTGTCTGTTCTCTGTGTTTTTATATTGAACACTGCTTTGTTTTGAACTATTACTACAACACATTGTGTTCGAGTTTGAGTTTGCACCGTCCTGTCAAATCATTGACATGGAGGATTTCTTTCTACAATCCTGGATTGTGATGAAACGTTCGTGCACAGCTCCTCCCTCTAGCATGGCCTCAGACCCAACAGACTCGGAGGGGGGAGGGGCCCCAGTTTTTTCCAAGTTATCTGGAGTTGGCCTATCAGGATTCAATGCATAGGAATAGAACTGGAGTCCCCGTTCAAATCAATGATTCTAAACGTTCTATTCATTCTCTCTTTCTAAACATTGAATCCTATCCGATGGGCGAACTCCAGATAACTTGGGAAAAAACTGGGGCCCTGCAGATGAGTTGTTTGGAGCGCTGAACCTACATTTACCAGCCGAGGTCCCGACTGACTACCACTGCTCCATGGGGGTTGGCCAACTCTTTATTTTTTAAAAAGATTTTTATTGGGATCCAATTAGCCAATGGGGGGACCGCTAGTCTTGCTGGGGTCTGACGCAACCAAAAATACAGACAAATACTTTAACTCTGTCAGATCGGGGAGAGGCGTTCTGATTATTATTTTTTTTTTTTTAAAGCTAATTTTGCTGTTTGCTTTAGTCATTTTGAGATGGGAGTTTCATGGAATCATGGCTCTACGTAATAGTGTGCGTTGCCTTGAATTCGTTCTGGATTTGGGGACTGAAGAGACCCCTGGTGGCATGTCTGGTGGGGTAAGTATGTCTGTCAGAGCTGTATATATGTGCGTTTTTTTTATACAGACAATTTTAAAACGTCAACTATTTCTCACAAGAACAATTGATGCAGTTAATCAACCAGGAAAGACTGGCATGCATGTTGATGTTAGTTCTGTATGAACAGTTTGAGGGCGAGGCGTGCTGCTCTGTTCTGAGCCAGCTGCAGCTTTGCTAGGTCTTTCTTTGCTGTGCCTGACCATATTACCAGACAGTCATCAAGACGGGACACGACCAGAACAGCTAGTACAGTTGATCTTTGTGTCAAAACGCAGAACATCTTTTATAACAGACATGCCTCTCCCCCATCTTCACAACAACCGTCAATATGACATGACTATGAAACTAACAAGTTGTGTCATTTTTTAATATCAGCCCTTGAGCTTCCAAACAAATGTTTTGTTCATCACTTTTCTTTGGCGCAAATAAATTAAACCTAAAAATGGTCACTGACCATCCAACGTTCTACCCAGGAGTTTTAGCCTCAACCCGCTCAATGGTCAACACCCTTTATACACAACTCCAGTTAAGGTTTAGGTCTTAGAGAATGTTTTGAACCAAATACAATGCTTTTTTAAAAATAGTTTTTAGATGTATTTAAGACCAGTTTATTATTAAATTTACCCATTCTGATACCAACTCCTTATTTAGAATTTTCAGTGAGCTGACTAGCTTTGGGTGCTGACATGTAGTGTGGAATCATCCCCATAGATAGTCATCCAACTACCCTTCCCCATAGATAGTCATCCAACTACCCTTCCCCATAGATAGTCATGCAACTCCCCTTCCCCATAGATAGTCATCCAACTACCCTTCCCCATAGATAGTCATCCAACTACCCTTCCCCATAGATAGTCATCCAACTACCCTTCCCCATAGATAGTCATCCAACTACCCTTCCCCATAGATAGTCATCCAACTACCCTTCCCCATAGATAGTCATCCAACTACCCTTCCCCATAGATAGTCATCCAACTTCCCTTCCCCATAGATAGTCATCCAACTTCCCTTCCCCATAGATAGTCATGCAACTTCCCTTCCCCATAGATAGTCATCCAACTTCCCTTCCCCCTAGATAGTCATGCAACTTCCCTTCCCCATAGATAGTCATCCAACTTCCCTTCCCCATAGATAGTCATCCAACTTCCCTTCCCCATAGATAGTCATGCAACTTCCCTTCCCCATAGATAGTCATGCAACTTCCCTTCCCCATAGATAGTCATGCAACTTCCCTTCCCCATAGATAGTCATGCAACTTCCCTTCCCCATAGATAGTCATGCAACTTCCCTTCCCCATAGATAGTCATGCAACTTCCCTTCCCCATAGATAGTCATGCAACTTCCCTTCCCCATAGATAGTCATGCAACTTCCCTTCCCCATAGATAGTCATGCAACTTCCCTTCCCCATAGATAGTCATGCAACTTCCCTTCCCCCTAGATAGTCATCCAACTTCCCTTCCCCATAGATAGTCATGCAACTTCCCTTCCCCATAGATAGTCATCCAACTACCCTTCCCCATAGATAGTCATGCAACTTCCCTTCCCCATAGATAGTCATGCAACTTCCCTTCCCCATAGATAGTCATGCAACTTCCCTTCCCCATAGATAGTCATGCAACTTCCCTTCCCCCTAGATAGTCATGCAACTTCCCTTCCCCATAGATAGTCATGCAACTTCCCTTCCCCATAGATAGTCATGCAACTTCCCTTCCCCCTAGATAGTCATGCAACTTCCCTTCCCCATAGATAGTCATGCAACTTCCCTTCCCCATAGATAGTCATGCAACTTCCCTTCCCCATAGATAGTCATCCAACTTCCCTTCCCCATAGATAGTCATGCAACTTCCCTTCCCCATAGATAGTCATGCAACTTCTCTTCCCCATAGATAGTCATGCAACTTCCCTTCCCCATAGATAGTCATGCAACTTCCCTTCCCCATAGATAGTCATGCAACTTACCTTCCCCATAGATAGTCATGCAACTTACCTTCCCCATAGATAGTCATGCAACGGCTCAAGGCAACTTCCCTGAGGGACACCTCACTGTGCATATGTTCCATATTTTCCATTGAAGAATACTCTGTTCCTATTGGATAAGTAATTATCCTACCATGTGATGATGGCAGGTGATTGTAAAGCCACAAGTGAGTTTCTTCAATAATAAATTATATGATCAATAACATCAAAAGGCCGCACTGAAATCTAACAATATAGCTCCAACTATCATCCATTTATTTTAGCCAATCATCAGTCATCTGGGTCAGTGCAGAACAAGTTCAGTGCCCTTCCCTATATGCAAGCGTAAAGTCAGTAGTTAGCGTGTTCTTTGAAAAAAAAAAATAGCATTGTGTTTGTTCAAAAACAATTTTCTCCATCAGTTCACTAGGAACAGGCAGCAAACTGATTGGTCGGCTGTCAGAGCCAGCAAACTGATTGGTCGGCTGTCAGAGCCAGCAAACTGATTGGTCGGCTGTCAGAGCCAGCAAAAGGGTGCTTTACTATTTTTAGTTAAGTGGAATGACTTTAGCTTCCTTCCACGCCTGTAGACACACCCTCCTTTAGGCTTTGGTTAAAGACATGGCACATAGTGGTGGCAAATACAGTCTGCTACCATTCTCAATAGTTTCCCCATCAAGGTTGTCCGTTACCTGGAGGCAACAGAGGACGTGGAAATCGTATCACATCCCAGAGAAATAGAAGTGCGGTGCGCGTAAGTAACCTAATCTGTGTTCCTTTAACTGTTAGCGCCGAGGGTATTGTCCGCAACAAATTAAATAACAGACTTTCAGCATGCTTATAGGGAAGGGCACTCAATTTGCTCGGCACTGACACAAATTACTGATGATTGGCTGAAAGAAATTGATAGTATGAAGATTGTGGGAGCTGTTTTGTTAAGACTTCAGTGCAGCTTTTGACGTCATCGATCCTAACCTAGTGCTGAAAAAACGTAGGTGTTATGGATTTGCATCCTCTGCCTTATTATGGGATAGAGAGTTACCTATCTAATAGAACAGAGGGTTTATTGAGAGTTACCTATCTAATAGAACAGAGGGTTTATTGAGAGTTACCTATCTAATAGAACACAGAGGGTTTATAGAGAGTTACCTATCTAATAGAACAGAGGGTTTATTGAGAGTTACCTATCTAATAGAACACAGAGGGTTTATTGAGAGTTACCTATCTAATAGAACAGAGGGTTTATAGAGAGTTACCTATCTAATAGAACACAGAGGGTTTTCTTTAATGGAAGCCTCTCTCATGCACATTCAGATGAGTGTGGTGTACCGCAGGGCAGCCGTCTAGGGCCATTATTGTTTTCTGTTTTTACTAATGACCTTCCCCTGACCTTGAATAAAGACTGTGTGTCTGTACGCTGACGAATCAACAGCATACACGTTGGCTGCAACAGTAAAATAAATAACTGACACCCTTAACATAGAGCTCCAGGCAGTTTTAGAATAGGTAACTAAAATAGGCTGGTGCTAAATATCTTAAACTAAAAGCATAAATCACTTGTTCAACCTCATTTAGATCTATTATTGAATAATGTTGCCATTGAGCAAGTTGAGGAGACTAAACTGCTGGGTATAACCCTAGATAGTAAGCTGTCATGTTCAAAACATATAGACTCAATGGTTGCTAAAATGGGAAGAGGTCTGTCCGTGATAGGGCGTTGCTCTGCCTTCTTGACATCTCAGTCGACCAGACAGGTCCTACAGGCCCTAGTTTTGTTGCACCTGGACTACTGCCCACCTGTGTGGTCATGTGCGGCAAAGAAGGACGTAGGTAAATTGCAGTTGGTCCAGAACAAAGCAGCATGTATCATACTTAGATGTACATGGAGGGAAAGTGTCAGTAACATGCATGTTAATCTCTCCTGGCTCAAAGTTGAGGAGAGATTGGCTGCATCACTATTGGTCTTTGTGCGAGGTATTGATGTGTTGAAGGTACCGAACTGTCTGTTCAAGCAGTTGGCACACAGTTCGGACACTCGTCGGTGCAACACAAGACATGCAACCAGACGTCTCTTCACAGTCCCCAGGTCCAGAACAGAGGCTGGGAAACACACAGTATTAAATAGAGCCGTGACTAAATGGAACTCTCTGCCACCCCAGGTAACTCAAGCTAGCAATAAAACCAGATTAAAAAAACAGATACAGTGGGGGGAAAAAAGTATTTAGTCAGCCACCAATTGTGCAAGTTCTCCCACTTAAAAAGATGAGAGAGGCCTGTAATTTTCATCATAGGTACACATCAACTATGACAGACAAAATGAGGAAAGAAAATCCAGAAAATCACATTGTAGGATTTTTAATGAATTTATTTGCAAATTATGGTGGAAAATAAGTATTTGGTCAATAACAAAAGTTTCTCAATACTTTGTTTTATACCCTTTGTTGGCAATGACACAGGTCAAACGTTTTCTGTAAGTCTTCACAAGGTTTTCACACACTGTTGCTGGTATTTTGGCCCATTCCTCCATGCAGATCTCCTCTAGAGCAGTGATGTTTTGGGGCTGTCGCTGGGCAACACGGACTTTCAACTCCCTCCAAAGATTTTCTATGGGGTTGAGATCTGGAGACTGGCTAGGCCACTCCAGGACCTTGAAATGCTTCTTACGAAGCCTCTCCTTCGTTGCCCGGGCGGTGTGTTTGGGATCATTGTCATGCTGAAAGACCCAGCCACGTTTCATCTTCAATGCCCTTGCTGATGGAAGGAGGTTTTCACTAAAAATCTCACGATACATGGCCCCATTCATTCTTTCCTTTACACGGATCAGTCGTCCTGGTCCCTTTGCAGAAAAACAGCCCCAAAGCATGATGTTTCCACCCCCATGCTTCACAGTAGGTATGGTGTTCTTTGGATGCAACTCAGCATTCTTTGTCCTCCAAACACGACGAGTTGAGTTTTTACCAAAAAGTTCTATTTTGGTTTCATCTGACCATATGACATTCTCCCAATCCTCTTCTGGATCATCCAAATGCACTCTAGCAAACTTCAGACGGGCCTGGACATGTACTGGCTTAAGCAGGGGGACACGTCTGGCACTGCAGGATTTGAGTCCCTGGCGGCGTAGTGTGTTACTGATGGTAGGCTTTGTTACTTTGGTCCCAGCTCTCTGCAGGTCATTCACTAGGTCCCCCCGTGTGGTTCTGGGATTTTTGCTCACCGTTCTTGTGATCATTTTGACCCCACGGGGTGAGATCTTGCGTGGAGCCCCAGATCGAGGGAGATTATCAGTGGTCTTGTATGTCTTCCATTTCCTAATAATTGCTCCCACAGTTGATTTCTTCAAACCAAGCTGCTTACCTATTGCAGATTCAGTCTTCCCAGCCTGGTGCAGGTCTACAATTTTGTTTCTGGTGTCCTTTGACAGCTCTTTGGTCTTGGCCATAGTGGAGTTTGGAGTGTGACTGTTTGAGGTTGTGGACAGGTGTCTTTTATACTGATAACAAGTTCAAACAGGTGCCATTAATACAGGTAACGAGTGGAGGACAGAGGAGCCTCTTAAAGAAGAAGTTACAGGTCTGTGAGAGCCAGAAATCTTGCTTGTTTGTAGGTGACCAAATACTTATTTTCCACCATAATTTGCAAATAAATTCATTAAAAATCCTACAATGTGATTTTCAGGATTATTTTTTCTCAATTTGTCTGTCATAGTTGACGTGTACCTATGATGAAAATTACAGGCCTCTCTCCTCTTTTTAAGTGGGAGAACTTGCACAATTGGTGGCTGACTAAATACTTTTTTCCCCACTGTAAAATAACACCTTACTGCACGAAGGGGACTATGAAGAAACACAGCCATTTTATATACAGTGCATTCGGAAAGTATTCAGACCCTTCGACTTTTTCCACATTTTGTTACGTTACAGCCTTATTCTAAAATGGAATACATTGTTTCCCCCCCTCATCAATCTACCATAATGACAAAGCAAAAACAGGTGTTTAGACATTTTTGCAAAAAACAAAATAAACGGAAATATCACATTTACATAAGTATTCAGACCCTTTACTCAGTACTTTGTTGAAGCACCTTTGGCAGCGATTACAGCCTCGAGTCTTCTTGGGTATGACGCTACAAGCTTGGCACACCTGTATTTGGGGAGTTTCTCCCATTCTTCTCTGCAGATCCTCTCAAGCTCTGTCAGGTTGGATGGGGATCGTCTCTGTACAGCTATTTTCAGGTCTCTCCAGAGATGTTCAATCAGGTTCAAGGTCCTGAGCGGTCTGGAGCAGGTTTTCATTAAGGATCTTTCTGTACATTGCTCCGTTCATCTTTCCCTTGATCCTGACTAGTCTCCCAGTCCCTGCCGCTGAAAAACATCCCCACAGCATGATGCTGCCACCACCATGCTTCACCGTAGGGATGGTGCCAGGTTTCCTCCAGACGTGACGCTTGGCATTCAGGCCAAAGAGTTCAATCTTGGTTTCATCAGACCAGAGAATCTTGTTTCTCATGGTCTGAGAGTCCTTTAGGTGCCTTTTGGCAAACTCCAAGCAGGCTGTCATGTGCCTTTTACTGAGGAGTGGCTTCTGTCTGGCCACTCTACCATAAAGGCCTGATTAGTGGAGCGCTGCAGAGATGGTTGTCCTTCTAGAAGGTTCTCCCATCTCCACAGAGGAACTCTGGAGCTCTGTCAGAGTGACCATCGGGTTCTTGGTCACCTCCCTGACCAAGGCCCTTCTCCCTCAATTGCTCAGTTTGGCCGGGCGGCCAGCTCTAGGAAGAGTCTTGATGGTTCCAAATATCTTCCATTTTAGAATGATGGAGGCCACTGTGATCTTGGGGACCTTTAATGCTGCAGCAAATTTTTGGTACCCTTCCCCAAATCTGTGCCTCGACAAAATCCCATCTCGGAGCTCTACGGACAATTCCTTCAAACTCGGCTTGGTTTTTGCTCTGACATGCACTGTCAACTGTGGGACCTTATATAGACAGGTGTGTGCCTTTCCAAATCATGTCCAATCAATTGAATTCACCACAGGTGGACGTCAATCAAGTTGTAGAAACATCTCAAGGATGATCAATGGAAACAGGATGCACCTGAGCTCAATTTCGAGTCTCATATTAAAGGGTCTGAATGCTTATGTAAATAGGGTATTTCTGTTTTTTTTATTTTTATAAATGTGCAAAAAATGTCTACATACCTGTTTTTGCTTTGTCACTATGGGGTATTGTGTGTAGATTGATGAGGAAAAAATTGTATTTAATCCATTTTAAAATAAGGCTGTAACGTAACAAAATGTGGAAAAAGGGAAGGGGTCTGAATACTTTCCGAATGCACTGTATCTTGTATTGTAATTTAC
This sequence comes from Coregonus lavaretus, assembly GCF_964263955.1. NCBI lineage: Eukaryota > Metazoa > Chordata > Actinopteri > Salmoniformes > Salmonidae > Coregonus > Coregonus lavaretus. The sequence continues at coordinate 69,616 of NW_028162531.1, forward strand.
ACTGTATTATGTATTAGCCTACATATCAGTACTAAACACACAATATCTAGGTCTATGTGTGACATTTTTAAATGTCTGCATTTCAGTCCTTGATTAATAATGATCTGTATTAGGTAATGTTTCATGTGGACCCCAGGAAGAGTAGCTGCTGCTTATTCAGGGATCCTATTAAAATACCACATTATTGATGGATAACAAATCGTTTTTCCACCTCTTCCAAACAAACTTTGACCGAATTCAAAAACAGCAATCGTTCTCTTTCATTAGTATATATTATATATATATGATGCTTCACTATTCAATGTTGTCATTTCACTTCTGTTTGTCCACTTTACCAGTGAAATAGTCATCGAAATGACTGGCCATATCAAAAGGTTTTGTTATAAATAACCCATCAGCTTCAATGAATGATGGAGATTAATTGGGTTTTCTGCCCATAATATAATTTAAGGTGCTCCAAAGTCTTTTTGCTTTTTTGTTTTTCCATGTCATTTATCTTGGATTTATCATTACTTCTTTGTTTGTTAAGTTTAGTCACAAAATGTCTCCATTGACAGTATGTCGACCAATCGGCTGAGGAGCCTGACTTGTTGGCCACCTCTTTTGCATCATTTCGTTGAAACATGACATTTATCAATTCATCATCAATCCTGAGGGCTCCAAGTTCATATGTTAACCTACCTACACAGACGCCTCACAGGTCCTCAACTGGCAGCTTCATTAAATAGTACCCGCAGAACACACCAGTCTCAACGTCAACAGTGATGAGGCGACTCCGGGATGCTGACCTTCTAGGCAGAGTTGCAAAGAAAAAGCCATATCTCAGACTGGCCAATAAAAAGAAAAGATTAAAGATGGGCAGTCTGAGATATGGCTCTTGCTCAGTTGTGCACCGGGGCCTCTTTCTATTCTGTTGACATTGAGACTGGTGTTTTGCGGGTACTATTTAATGAAGCTGCCAGTTGAGGACCTGTGAGGCGTCTGTTTCTCAAACTAGACACTAATGTATTTGTCCTCTTGCTCAGTTGTGCACCGGGGCCTCCCACTCCTCTTTCTATTCTAGTTAGAGACAGTTTGCGCTGTTCTGTGAAGGGAGTAGTACACAGCGTTGTACGAGATCTTCAGTTTCTTGGCAATTTCTCGCATGGAATAGCCTTCATTTCTCAGAACAAGAATAGACTGACGAGTTTCAGAAGAAAGTAATTTGTTTCTGGCCATTTTGAGCCTGTAATCGAACCCACAATTGCTGATGCTCCAGATACTCAACTAGACTCAAGAAGGCCAGTTTTATTGCTTCTTTAATCAGCACAACAGTTTTCAGCTGTACTAACATAATTGCAAAAGGGTTTTCTAATGATCAATTAGCCTTTTTAAAATTATAAACTTGAATTAGCAAACACAACGTGCCATTGGAACACAGGACTGATGGTTGCTGATAATGGGCCTCTGTACGCCTATGTAGATATTCCATTTTTTTTAAATCAGCCGTTTCCAGCTACAATAGCCATTTACAACATGAACAATGTCCACACTGTATTTCTGATCAATTTGATGTTATTTTAAATGGACAAGAAAATTGTTTTTCTTTCGAAAACAAGGACATTTCGAAGTGACCCCAAACCAGCAGGTCTCCAATCCACTGATAGAGAGGCAGCCTGGGTGATATAGAGATCCCAGAGGAACACACCCCTCCCTCCCTCCTCCCTCCCTCCCTCCCTCCCTCCCCCCCCCCCTCCCCTCCCCTCCTCCCTCCCTCTCCCTCCTCCCCCCCTCCCCGGGTCTGAATGAATGATTTAGCTGAAAAGATGAGTCACACTAATATGACCCAGATCCCTGCAACTCTCACAGGGGGGTTATGGGTAAAGAGTTGCGCTGCAGGCTGGTCCCCGGTCTCCCCCTCTCATCACTTTCTCTCTCCCTCTGTCTGTGTCAGTCAGTCTCTCTCTCCCTCAAGTCTGTGTCAGTCTCTCTCTCCCTCCGTCTGTGTCAGTCTCTCTCTCCCTCTGTCTGTGTCAGTCAGTCTCTCTCTCCCTCAAGTCTGTGTCAGTCTCTCTCTCCCTCTGTCTGTGTCAGTCTCTCTCCCTCTGTCTGTGTCAGTCAGTCTCTCTCTCCCTCAAGTCTGTGTCAGTCTCTCTCTCCCTCTGTCTGTGTCAGTCTCTCTCTCCCTCTGTCTGTGTCAGTCAGTCTCTCTCTCCCTCAAGTCTGTGTCAGTCTCTCTCTCCCTCTGTCTGTGTCAGTCAGTCTCTCTCTCTCCCTCCGTCTGTGTCAGTCTCTCTCTCCCTCTGTCTGTGTCAGTCTCTCTCCCTCTGTCTGTGTCAGTCAGTCTCTCTCTCCCTCAAGTCTGTGTCAGTCTCTCTCTCCCTCTGTCTGTGTCAGTCAGTCTCTCTCTCTCCCTCCGTCTGTGTCAGTCAGTCTCTCTCTCTCCCTCCGTCTGTGTCAGTCAGTCTCTCTCTCTCCCTCCGTCTGTGTCAGTCTCTCTCTCCCTCCGTCTGTGTCAGTCAGTCTCTCTCTCCCTCCGTCTGTGTCAGTCTCTCTCTCCCTCCGTCTGTGTCAGTCAGTCTCTCTCTCTCCCTCCGTCTGTGTCAGTCAGTCTCTCTCTCTCCCTCCGTCTGTGTCAGTCAGTCTCTCTCTCCCTCTGTCTGTGTCAGTCAGTCTCTCTCTCTCCCTCCGTCTGTGTCAGTCTCTTTCCCTCCCTCTCTGTCTGTCAGTCTCTCCCTCTCCTCTCTTTCCCTCCCTCTCTGTCTGTCAGTCTCCCCCTCTCCTCTCTTTCCCTCCCTCTCTGTCTGTCAGTCTCCCCCTCTCCTCTCTTTCCCTCCCTCTCTGTCTGTCAGTCTCCCCCTCTCCTCTCTTTCCCTCCCTCTCTGTCTGTCAGTCTCTCCCTCTCCTCTCTTTCCCTCCCTCTCTGTCTGTCAGTCTCCCCCTCTCCTCTCTTTCCCTCCCTCTCTGTCTGTCAGTCTCTCCCTCTCCTCTCTTTCCCTCCCTCTCTGTCTGTCAGTCTCCCCCTCTCCTCTCTTTCCCTCCCTCTCTGTCTGTCAGTCTCCCCCTCTCCTCTCTTTCCCTCCCTCTCTGTCTGTCAGTCTCTCCCTCTCCTCTCTTTCCCTCCCTCTCTGTCTGTCAGTCTCCCCCTCTCCTCTCTTTCCCTCCCTCTCTGTCTGTCAGTCTCCCCCTCTCCTCTCTTTCCCTCCCTCTCTGTCTGTCAGTCTCCCCCTCTCCTCTCTTTCCCTCCCTCTCTGTCTGTCAGTCTCTCTCTCCCTCCGTCTGTGTCTGTCAGTCTCTCCCTCTCCTCTCTTTCCCTCCCTCTCTGTCTGTCAGTCTCCCCCTCTCCTCTCTCTCCCTCCGTCTGTGTCTGTCAGTCTCCCCCTCTCCTCTCTTTCCCTCCCTCTCTGTCTGTCAGTCTCTCCCTCTCCTCTCTTTCCCTCCCTCTCTGTCTGTCAGTCTCCCCCTCTCCTCTCTTTCCCTCCCTCTCTGTCTGTCAGTCTCCCCCTCTCCTCTCTTTCCCTCCCTCTCTGTCTGTCAGTCTCTCCCTCTCCTCTCTTTCCCTCCCTCTCTGTCTGTCAGTCTCCCCCTCTCCTCTCTTTCCCTCCCTCTCTGTCTGTCAGTCTCTCCCTCTCCTCTCTTTCCCTCCCTCTCTGTCTGTCAGTCTCCCCCTCTCCTCTCTTTCCCTCCCTCTCTGTCTGTCAGTCTCCCCCTCTCCTCTCTTTCCCTCCCTCTCTGTCTGTCAGTCTCTCCCTCTCCTCTCTCTCCCTCCCTCTCTGTCAGTATCCCCCTCTCCTCTCTTTCCCTCCCTCTCTGTCTGTCAGTCTCCCCCTCTCCTCTCTTTCCCTCCCTCTCTGTCTGTCAGTCTCCCCCTCTCCTCTCTTTCCCTCCCTCTCTGTCTGTCAGTCTCCCCCTCTCCTCTCTTTCCCTCCCTCTCAGTCTCCCCCTCTCCTCTCTTTCCCTCCCTCTCTGTCTGTCAGTCTCCCCCTCTCCTCTCTTTCCCTCCCTCTCTGTCTGTCAGTCTCCCCCTCTCCTCTCTTTCCCTCCCTCTCTGTCTGTCAGTCTCCCCCTCTCCTCTCTTTCCCTCCCTCTCTGTCTGTCAGTCTCTCCCTCTCCTCTCTTTCCCTCCCTCTCTGTCTGTCAGTCTCCCCCTCTCCTCTCTTTCCCTCCCTCTCTGTCTGTCAGTCTCCCCCTCTCCTCTCTGTCCCTCCGTCTGTGTCTGTCAGTCTCCCCCTCTTCTCTCTTTCCCTCCCTCTCTGTCTGTCAGTCTCCCCCTCTCCTCTCTTTCCCTCCCTCTCTGTCTGTCAGTCTCCCCCTCTCCTCTCTTTCCCTCCCTCTCTGTCTGTCAGTCTCCCCCTCTCCTCTCTTTCCCTCCCTCTCTGTCTGTCAGTCTCTCCCTCTCCTCTCTTTCCCTCCCTCTCTGTCTGTCAGTCTCCCCCTCTCCTCTCTTTCCCTCCCTCTCTGTCTGTCAGTCTCCCCCTCTCCTCTCTTTCCCTCCCTCTCTGTCTGTCAGTCTCCCCCTCTCCTCTCTTTCCCTCCCTCTCTGTCTGTCAGTCTCTCCCTCTCCTCTCTCTCCCTCCCTCTCTGTCAGTATCCCCCTCTCCTCTCTTTCCCTCCCTCTCTGTCTGTCAGTCTCCCCCTCTCCTCTCTTTCCCTCCCTCTCTGTCTGTCAGTCTCCCCCTCTCCTCTCTTTCCCTCCCTCTCTGTCTGTCAGTCTCCCCCTCTCCTCTCTTTCCCTCCCTCTCTGTCTGTCAGTCTCTCTCTCCCTCCGTCTGTGTCTGTCAGTCTCCCCCTCTCCTCTCTTTCCCTCCCTCTCTGTCAGTATCCCCCTCTCCTCTCTTTCCCTCCCTCTCTGTCTGTCAGTCTCCCCCTCTCCTCTCTTTCCCTCCCTCTCTGTCTGTCAGTCTCCCCCTCTCCTCTCTTTCCCTCCCTCTCTGTCTGTCAGTCTCCCCCTCTCCTCTCTTTCCCTCCCTCTCTGTCTGTCAGTCTCCCCCTCTCCTCTCTTTCCCTCCCTCTCTGTCTGTCAGTCTCCCCCTCTCTTCTCTTTCCCTCCCTCTGTCTCCCCCTCTCCTCTCTTTCCCTCCCTCTCTGTCTGTCAGTCTCCCCCTCTCCTCTCTTTCCCTCCCTCTCTGTCTGTCAGTCTCCCCCTCTCCTCTCTTTCCCTCCCTCTCTGTCTGTCAGTCTCCCCCTCTCCTCTCTTTCCCTCCCTCTCAGTCTCCCCCTCTCCTCTCTTTCCCTCCCTCTCTGTCTGTCAGTCTCCCCCTCTCCTCTCTTTCCCTCCCTCTCTGTCTGTCAGTCTCCCCCTCTCCTCTCTTTCCCTCCCTCTCTGTCTGTCAGTCTCCCCCTCTCCTCTCTTTCCCTCCCTCTCTGTCTGTCAGTCTCTCCCTCTCCTCTCTTTCCCTCCCTCTCTGTCTGTCAGTCTCCCCCTCTCCTCTCTTTCCCTCCCTCTCTGTCTGTCAGTCTCCCCCTCTCCTCTCTGTCCCTCCGTCTGTGTCTGTCAGTCTCCCCCTCTTCTCTCTTTCCCTCCCTCTCTGTCTGTCAGTCTCCCCCTCTCCTCTCTTTCCCTCCCTCTCTGTCTGTCAGTCTCCCCCTCTCCTCTCTTTCCCTCCCTCTCTGTCTGTCAGTCTCCCCCTCTCCTCTCTTTCCCTCCCTCTCTGTCTGTCAGTCTCTCCCTCTCCTCTCTTTCCCTCCCTCTCTGTCTGTCAGTCTCCCCCTCTCCTCTCTTTCCCTCCCTCTCTGTCTGTCAGTCTCCCCCTCTCCTCTCTTTCCCTCCCTCTCTGTCTGTCAGTCTCCCCCTCTCCTCTCTTTCCCTCCCTCTCTGTCTGTCAGTCTCTCCCTCTCCTCTCTCTCCCTCCCTCTCTGTCAGTATCCCCCTCTCCTCTCTTTCCCTCCCTCTCTGTCTGTCAGTCTCCCCCTCTCCTCTCTTTCCCTCCCTCTCTGTCTGTCAGTCTCCCCCTCTCCTCTCTTTCCCTCCCTCTCTGTCTGTCAGTCTCCCCCTCTCCTCTCTTTCCCTCCCTCTCTGTCTGTCAGTCTCTCTCTCCCTCCGTCTGTGTCTGTCAGTCTCCCCCTCTCCTCTCTTTCCCTCCCTCTCTGTCAGTCTCCCCCTCTCCTCTCTTTCCCTCCCTCTCTGTCTGTCAGTCTCCCCCTCTCCTCTCTTTCCCTCCCTCTCTGTCTGTCAGTCTCCCCCTCTCCTCTCTTTCCCTCCCTCTCTGTCTGTCAGTCTCCCCCTCTCCTCTCTTTCCCTCCCTCTCTGTCTGTCAGTCTCCCCCTCTCTTCTCTTTCCCTCCCTCTGTCTCCCCCTCTCCTCTCTTTCCCTCCCTCTCTGTCTGTCAGTCTCCCCCTCTCCTCTCTTTCCCTCCCTCTCTGTCTGTCAGTCTCCCCCTCTCCTCTCTTTCCCTCCCTCTCTGTCTGTCAGTCTCTCCCTCTCCTCTCTTTCCCTCCCTCTCTGTCTGTCAGTCTCCCCCTCTCCTCTCTTTCCCTCCCTCTCTGTCTGTCAGTCTCCCCCTCTCCTCTCTCTCCCTCCGTCTGTGTCTGTCAGTCTCCCCCTCTCCTCTCTTTCCCTCCCTCTCTGTCTGTCAGTCTCCCCCTCTCCTCTCTTTCCCTCCCTCTCTGTCTGTCAGTCTCCCCCTCTCCTCTCTTTCCCTCCCTCTCTGTCTGTCAGTCTCCCCCTCTCCTCTCTTTCCCTCCCTCTCTGTCTGTCAGTCTCTCCCTCTCCTCTCTTTCCCTCCCTCTCTGTCTGTCAGTCTCCCCCTCTCCTCTCTTTCCCTCCCTCTGTCTGTCAGTCTCCCCCTCTCCTCTCTTTCCCTCCCTCTCTGTCTGTCAGTCTCCCCCTCTCCTCTCTTTCCCTCCCTCTCTGTCTGTCAGTCTCCCCCTCTCCTCTCTCTCCCTCCGTCTGTGTCTGTCAGTCTCCCCCTCTCCTCTCTTTCCCTCCCTCTCTGTCTGTCAGTCTCCCCCTCTCCTCTCTTTCCCTCCCTCTCTGTCTGTCAGTCTCCCCCTCTCCTCTCTTTCCCTCCCTCTCTGTCTGTCAGTCTCCCCCTCTCCTCTCTTTCCCTCCCTCTCTGTCTGTCAGTCTCCCCCTCTCCTCTCTTTCCCTCCCTCTCTGTCTGTCAGTCTCCCCCTCTCCTCTCTTTCCCTCCCTCTCTGTCTGTCAGTCTCCCCCTCTCCTCTCTTTCCCTCCCTCTCTGTCTGTCAGTCTCTCTCTCCCTCCGTCTGTGTCTGTCAGTCTCTCCCTCTCCTCTCTTTCCCTCCCTCTCTGTCTGTCAGTCTCTCTCTCCCTCCGTCTGTGTCTGTCAGTCTCCCCCTCTCCTCTCTTTCCCTCCCTCTCTGTCTGTCAGTCTCCTCTCTCCCTCCGTCTGTGTCTGTCAGTCTCCCCCTCTCCTCTCTTTCCCTCCCTCTCTGTCTGTCAGTCTCTCCCTCTCCTCTCTTTCCCTCCCTCTCTGTCTGTCAGTCTCCCCCTCTCCTCTCTTTCCCTCCCTCTCTGTCTGTCAGTCTCTCTCTCCCTCCGTCTGTGTCTGTCAGTCTCCCCCTCTCCTCTCTTTCCCTCCCTCTCTGTCTGTCAGTCTCCCCCTCTCCTCTCTTTCCCTCCCTCTCTGTCTGTCAGTCTCTCCCTCTCCTCTCTTTCCCTCCCTCTCTGTCTGTCAGTCTCCCCCTCTCCTCTCTTTCCCTCCCTCTCTGTCTGTCAGTCTCTCCCTCTCCTCTCTTTCCCTCCCTCTCTGTCTGTCAGTCTCTCTCTCCCTCCGTCTGTGTCTGTCAGTCTCCCCCTCTCCTCTCTTTCCCTCCCTCTCTGTCAGTATCCCCCTCTCCTCTCTTTCCCTCCCTCTCTGTCTGTCAGTCTCCCCCTCTCCTCTCTTTCCCTCCCTCTCTGTCTGTCAGTCTCCCCCTCTCCTCTCTTTCCCTCCCTCTCTGTCTGTCAGTCTCCCCCTCTCCTCTCTTTCCCTCCCTCTCAGTCTCCCCCTCTCCTCTCTTTCCCTCCCTCTCTGTCTGTCAGTCTCCCCCTCTCCTCTCTTTCCCTCCCTCTCTGTCTGTCAGTCTCCCCCTCTCCTCTCTTTCCCTCCCTCTCTGTCTGTCAGTCTCTCCCTCTCCTCTCTTTCCCTCCCTCTCTGTCTGTCAGTCTCCCCCTCTCCTCTCTTTCCCTCCCTCTCTGTCTGTCAGTCTCCCCCTCTCCTCTCTTTCCCTCCCTCTCTGTCTGTCAGTCTCCCCCTCTCCTCTCTTTCCCTCCCTCTGTCTGTCAGTCTCCCCCTCTCCTCTCTTTCCCTCCCTCTCTGTCTGTCAGTCTCCCCCTCTCCTCTCTTTCCCTCCCTCTCTGTCTGTCAGTCTCCCCCTCTCCTCTCTCTCCCTCCGTCTGTGTCTGTCAGTCTCCCCCTCTCCTCTCTTTCCCTCCCTCTCTGTCTGTCAGTCTCCCCCTCTCCTCTCTTTCCCTCCCTCTCTGTCTGTCAGTCTCCCCCTCTCCTCTCTTTCCCTCCCTCTCTGTCTGTCAGTCTCCCCCTCTCCTCTCTTTCCCTCCCTCTCTGTCTGTCAGTCTCCCCCTCTCCTCTCTTTCCCTCCCTCTCTGTCTGTCAGTCTCCCCCTCTCCTCTCTTTCCCTCCCTCTCTGTCTGTCAGTCTCCCCCTCTCCTCTCTTTCCCTCCCTCTCTGTCTGTCAGTCTCTCTCTCCCTCCGTCTGTGTCTGTCAGTCTCTCCCTCTCCTCTCTTTCCCTCCCTCTCTGTCTGTCAGTCTCTCTCTCCCTCCGTCTGTGTCTGTCAGTCTCCCCCTCTCCTCTCTTTCCCTCCCTCTCTGTCTGTCAGTCTCTCTCTCCCTCCGTCTGTGTCTGTCAGTCTCCCCCTCTCCTCTCTTTCCCTCCCTCTCTGTCTGTCAGTCTCTCCCTCTCCTCTCTTTCCCTCCCTCTCTGTCTGTCAGTCTCCCCCTCTCCTCTCTTTCCCTCCCTCTCTGTCTGTCAGTCTCTCTCTCCCTCCGTCTGTGTCTGTCAGTCTCCCCCTCTCCTCTCTTTCCCTCCCTCTCTGTCTGTCAGTCTCCCCCTCTCCTCTCTTTCCCTCCCTCTCTGTCTGTCAGTCTCTCCCTCTCCTCTCTTTCCCTCCCTCTCTGTCTGTCAGTCTCCCCCTCTCCTCTCTTTCCCTCCCTCTCTGTCTGTCAGTCTCTCCCTCTCCTCTCTTTCCCTCCCTCTCTGTCTGTCAGTCTCTCTCTCCCTCCGTCTGTGTCTGTCAGTCTCCCCCTCTCCTCTCTTTCCCTCCCTCTCTGTCAGTATCCCCCTCTCCTCTCTTTCCCTCCCTCTCTGTCTGTCAGTCTCCCCCTCTCCTCTCTTTCCCTCCCTCTCTGTCTGTCAGTCTCCCCCTCTCCTCTCTTTCCCTCCCTCTCTGTCTGTCAGTCTCCCCCTCTCCTCTCTTTCCCTCCCTCTCTGTCTGTCAGTCTCCCCCTCTCCTCTCTTTCCCTCCCTCTCAGTCTCCCCCTCTCCTCTCTTTCCCTCCCTCTCTGTCTGTCAGTCTCTCCCTCTCCTCTCTTTCCCTCCCTCTCTGTCTGTCAGTCTCCCCCTCTCCTCTCTTTCCCTCCCTCTCTGTCTGTCAGTCTCTCCCTCTCCTCTCTTTCCCTCCCTCTCTGTCTGTCAGTCTCCCCCTCTCCTCTCTTTCCCTCCCTCTCTGTCTGTCAGTCTCCCCCTCTCCTCTCTCTCCCTCCGTCTGTGTCTGTCAGTCTCCCCCTCTCCTCTCTTTCCCTCCCTCTCTGTCTGTCAGTCTCCCCCTCTCCTCTCTTTCCCTCCCTCTCTGTCTGTCAGTCTCCCCCTCTCCTCTCTTTCCCTCCCTCTCTGTCTGTCAGTCTCCCCCTCTCCTCTCTTTCCCTCCCTCTCTGTCTGTCAGTCTCTCCCTCTCCTCTCTTTCCCTCCCTCTCTGTCTGTCAGTCTCCCCCTCTCCTCTCTTTCCCTCCCTCTCTGTCTGTCAGTCTCCCCCTCTCCTCTCTTTCCCTCCCTCTCTGTCTGTCAGTCTCCCCCTCTCCTCTCTTTCCCTCCCTCTCTGTCTGTCAGTCTCTCCCTCTCCTCTCTCTCCCTCCCTCTCTGTCAGTATCCCCCTCTCCTCTCTTTCCCTCCCTCTCTGTCTGTCAGTCTCCCCCTCTCCTCTCTTTCCCTCCCTCTCTGTCTGTCAGTCTCCCCCTCTCCTCTCTTTCCCTCCCTCTCTGTCTGTCAGTCTCCCCCTCTCCTCTCTTTCCCTCCCTCTCTCAGTCTCCCCCTCTCCTCTCTTTCCCTCCCTCTCTGTCTGTCAGTCTCCCCCTCTCCTCTCTTTCCCTCCCTCTCTGTCTGTCAGTCTCCCCCTCTCCTCTCTTTCCCTCCCTCTCTGTCTGTCAGTCTCCCCCTCTCCTCTCTTTCCCTCCCTCTCTGTCTGTCAGTCTCTCCCTCTCCTCTCTTTCCCTCCCTCTCTGTCTGTCAGTCTCCCCCTCTCCTCTCTTTCCCTCCCTCTCTGTCTGTCAGTCTCCCCCTCTCCTCTCTGTCCCTCCGTCTGTGTCTGTCAGTCTCCCCCTCTTCTCTCTTTCCCTCCCTCTCTGTCTGTCAGTCTCCCCCTCTCCTCTCTTTCCCTCCCTCTCTGTCTGTCAGTCTCCCCCTCTCCTCTCTTTCCCTCCCTCTCTGTCTGTCAGTCTCCCCCTCTCCTCTCTTTCCCTCCCTCTCTGTCTGTCAGTCTCTCCCTCTCCTCTCTTTCCCTCCCTCTCTGTCTGTCAGTCTCCCCCTCTCCTCTCTTTCCCTCCCTCTCTGTCTGTCAGTCTCCCCCTCTCCTCTCTTTCCCTCCCTCTCTGTCTGTCAGTCTCCCCCTCTCCTCTCTTTCCCTCCCTCTCTGTCTGTCAGTCTCTCCCTCTCCTCTCTCTCCCTCCCTCTCTGTCAGTATCCCCCTCTCCTCTCTTTCCCTCCCTCTCTGTCTGTCAGTCTCCCCCTCTCCTCTCTTTCCCTCCCTCTCTGTCTGTCAGTCTCCTCCTCTCCTCTCTTTCCCTCCCTCTCTGTCTGTCAGTCTCCCCCTCTCCTCTCTTTCCCTCCCTCTCTGTCTGTCAGTCTCTCTCTCCCTCCGTCTGTGTCTGTCAGTCTCCCCCTCTCCTCTCTTTCCCTCCCTCTCTGTCAGTATCCCCCTCTCCTCTCTTTCCCTCCCTCTCTGTCTGTCAGTCTCCCCCTCTCCTCTCTTTCCCTCCCTCTCTGTCTGTCAGTCTCCCCCTCTCCTCTCTTTCCCTCCCTCTCTGTCTGTCAGTCTCCCCCTCTCCTCTCTTTCCCTCCCTCTCTGTCTGTCAGTCTCCCCCTCTCCTCTCTTTCCCTCCCTCTCTGTCTGTCAGTCTCCCCCTCTCCTCTCTTTCCCTCCCTCTGTCTCCCCCCTCTCCTCTCTTTCCCTCCCTCTCTGTCTGTCAGTCTCCCCCTCTCCTCTCTTTCCCTCCCTCTCTGTCTGTCAGTCTCCCCCTCTCCTCTCTTTCCCTCCCTCTCTGTCTGTCAGTCTCTCCCTCTCCTCTCTTTCCCTCCCTCTCTGTCTGTCAGTCTCCCCCTCTCCTCTCTTTCCCTCCCTCTCTGTCTGTCAGTCTCCCCCTCTCCTCTCTCTCCCTCCGTCTGTGTCTGTCAGTCTCCCCCTCTCCTCTCTTTCCCTCCCTCTCTGTCTGTCAGTCTCCCCCTCTCCTCTCTTTCCCTCCCTCTCTGTCTGTCAGTCTCCCCCTCTCCTCTCTTTCCCTCCCTCTCTGTCTGTCAGTCTCCCCCTCTCCTCTCTTTCCCTCCCTCTCTGTCTGTCAGTCTCTCCCTCTCCTCTCTTTCCCTCCCTCTCTGTCTGTCAGTCTCCCCCTCTCCTCTCTTTCCCTCCCTCTGTCTGTCAGTCTCCCCCTCTCCTCTCTTTCCCTCCCTCTCTGTCTGTCAGTCTCCCCCTCTCCTCTCTTTCCCTCCCTCTCTGTCTGTCAGTCTCCCCCTCTCCTCTCTCTCCCTCCGTCTGTGTCTGTCAGTCTCCCCCTCTCCTCTCTTTCCCTCCCTCTCTGTCTGTCAGTCTCCCCCTCTCCTCTCTTTCCCTCCCTCTCTGTCTGTCAGTCTCCCCCTCTCCTCTCTTTCCCTCCCTCTCTGTCTGTCAGTCTCCCCCTCTCCTCTCTTTCCCTCCCTCTCTGTCTGTCAGTCTCCCCCTCTCCTCTCTTTCCCTCCCTCTCTGTCTGTCAGTCTCCCCCTCTCCTCTCTTTCCCTCCCTCTCTGTCTGTCAGTCTCCCCCTCTCCTCTCTTTCCCTCCCTCTCTGTCTGTCAGTCTCTCTCTCCCTCCGTCTGTGTCTGTCAGTCTCTCCCTCTCCTCTCTTTCCCTCCCTCTCTGTCTGTCAGTCTCTCTCTCCCTCCGTCTGTGTCTGTCAGTCTCCCCCTCTCCTCTCTTTCCCTCCCTCTCTGTCTGTCAGTCTCTCTCTCCCTCCGTCTGTGTCTGTCAGTCTCCCCCTCTCCTCTCTTTCCCTCCCTCTCTGTCTGTCAGTCTCTCCCTCTCCTCTCTTTCCCTCCCTCTCTGTCTGTCAGTCTCCCCCTCTCCTCTCTTTCCCTCCCTCTCTGTCTGTCAGTCTCTCTCTCCCTCCGTCTGTGTCTGTCAGTCTCCCCCTCTCCTCTCTTTCCCTCCCTCTCTGTCTGTCAGTCTCCCCCTCTCCTCTCTTTCCCTCCCTCTCTGTCTGTCAGTCTCTCCCTCTCCTCTCTTTCCCTCCCTCTCTGTCTGTCAGTCTCCCCCTCTCCTCTCTTTCCCTCCCTCTCTGTCTGTCAGTCTCTCCCTCTCCTCTCTTTCCCTCCCTCTCTGTCTGTCAGTCTCTCTCTCCCTCCGTCTGTGTCTGTCAGTCTCCCCCTCTCCTCTCTTTCCCTCCCTCTCTGTCAGTATCCCCCTCTCCTCTCTTTCCCTCCCTCTCTGTCTGTCAGTCTCCCCCTCTCCTCTCTTTCCCTCCCTCTCTGTCTGTCAGTCTCCCCCTCTCCTCTCTTTCCCTCCCTCTCTGTCTGTCAGTCTCCCCCTCTCCTCTCTTTCCCTCCCTCTCAGTCTCCCCCTCTCCTCTCTTTCCCTCCCTCTCTGTCTGTCAGTCTCCCCCTCTCCTCTCTTTCCCTCCCTCTCTGTCTGTCAGTCTCCCCCTCTCCTCTCTTTCCCTCCCTCTCTGTCTGTCAGTCTCTCCCTCTCCTCTCTTTCCCTCCCTCTCTGTCTGTCAGTCTCCCCCTCTCCTCTCTTTCCCTCCCTCTCTGTCTGTCAGTCTCCCCCTCTCCTCTCTTTCCCTCCCTCTCTGTCTGTCAGTCTCCCCCTCTCCTCTCTTTCCCTCCCTCTGTCTGTCAGTCTCCCCCTCTCCTCTCTTTCCCTCCCTCTCTGTCTGTCAGTCTCCCCCTCTCCTCTCTTTCCCTCCCTCTCTGTCTGTCAGTCTCCCCCTCTCCTCTCTCTCCCTCCGTCTGTGTCTGTCAGTCTCCCCCTCTCCTCTCTTTCCCTCCCTCTCTGTCTGTCAGTCTCCCCCTCTCCTCTCTTTCCCTCCCTCTCTGTCTGTCAGTCTCCCCCTCTCCTCTCTTTCCCTCCCTCTCTGTCTGTCAGTCTCCCCCTCTCCTCTCTTTCCCTCCCTCTCTGTCTGTCAGTCTCCCCCTCTCCTCTCTTTCCCTCCCTCTCTGTCTGTCAGTCTCCCCCTCTCCTCTCTTTCCCTCCCTCTCTGTCTGTCAGTCTCTCTCTCCCTCCGTCTCTCCGTCTGTGTCTGTCAGTCTCTCCCCCTCTCCTCTCTTTCCCTCCCTCTCTGTCTGTCAGTCTCTCTCTCTCCTCCGTCTGTGTCTGTCAGTCTCCCCTCTCCTCTCTTTCCCTCCCTCTCTGTCTGTCAGTCTCTCTCTCCCTCCGTCTGTGTCTGTCAGTCTCCCCCTCTCCTCTCTTTCCCTCCCTCTCTGTCTGTCAGTCTCTCCCTCTCCTCTCTTTCCGCTCCCGTCTGTGTCTGTCAGTCTCTCCCTCTCCTCTCTTTCCCTCCCTCTCTGTCTGTCAGTCTCTCTCTCCCTCCGTCTGTGTCTGTCAGTCTCCCCTCTCCTCTCTTTCCCTCCCTCTCTGTCTGTCAGTCTCCCCCTCTCCTCTCTTTCCCTCCCTCTCTGTCTGTCAGTCTCCTCCCTCTCCTCTCTTTCCCTCCCTCTCTGTCTGTCAGTCTCCCCTCTCCTCTCTTTCCCTCCCTCTCTGTCTGTCAGTCTCTCCCCTCTCCTCTCTTTCCCTCCCTCTCTGTCTGTCAGTCTCTCTCTCCCTCCGTCTGTGTCTGTCAGTCTCCCCTCTCCTCTCTTCCCTCCTCTGTCAGTATCCCTCTCCTCTTCCTCCTCTCTGTCTGTAGTCTCCCCCTCTCCTCTCTTTCCCTCCCTCTCTGTCTGTCAGTCTCCCCCTCTCCTCTCTTTCCCTCCCTCTCTGTCTGTCAGTCTCCCCCTCTCCTCTCTTTCCCTCCCTCTCTGTCTGTCAGTCTCCCCCTCTCCTCTCTTTCCCTCCCTCTCAGTCTCCCCCTCTCCTCTCTTTCCCTCCCTCTCTGTCTGTCAGTCTCCCCCTCTCCTCTCTTTCCCTCCCTCTCTGTCTGTCAGTCTCTCCCTCTCCTCTCTTTCCCTCCCTCTCTGTCTGTCAGTCTCCCCCTCTCCTCTCTTTCCCTCCCTCTCTGTCTGTCAGTCTCCCCTCTCCTCTCTCTCCCTCCGTCTGTGTCTGTCAGTCTCCCCCTCTCCTCTCTTTCCCTCCCTCTCTGTCTGTCAGTCTCCCCCTCTCCTCTCTTTCCCTCCCTCTCTGTCTGTCAGTCTCCCCCTCTCCTCTCTTTCCCTCCCTCTCTGTCTGTCAGTCTCTCTCTCCCTCCGTCTGTGTCTGTCAGTCTCTCCCTCTCCTCTCTTTCCCTCCCTCTCTGTCTGTCAGTCTCTCTCTCCCTCCGTCTGTGTCTGTCAGTCTCCCCCTCTCCTCTCTTTCCCTCCCTCTCTGTCTGTCAGTCTCTCCCTCTCCTCTCTTTCCCTCCCTCTCTGTCTGTCAGTCTCCCCCTCTCCTCTCTTTCCCTCCCTCTCTGTCTGTCAGTCTCTCCCTCTCCTCTCTTTCCCTCCCTCTCTGTCTGTCAGTCTCCCCCTCTCCTCTCTTTCCCTCCCTCTCTGTCTGTCAGTCAGTCTCTCCCTCTCCTCTCTTTCCCTCCCTCTCTGTCTGTCAGTCTCCCCCTCTCCTCTCTTTCCCTCCCTCTCCGTCTGTGTCAGTCAGTCTCTCTCTCTCCCTCCGTCTGTGTCAGTCAGTCTCTCTCTCCCTCTGTCTGTGTCAGTCAGTCTCTCTCTCTCCCTCCGTCTGTGTCAGTCTCTTTCCCTCCCTCTCTGTCTGTCAGTCTCTCCCTCTCCTCTCTTTCCCTCCCTCTCTGTCTGTCAGTCTCCCCCTCTCCTCTCTTTCCCTCCCTCTCTGTCTGTCAGTCTCCCCCTCTCCTCTCTTTCCCTCCCTCTCTGTCTGTCAGTCTCTCTCTCCCTCCGTCTGTGTCTGTCAGTCTCTCCCTCTCCTCTCTTTCCCTCCCTCTCTGTCTGTCAGTCTCTCTCTCCCTCCGTCTGTGTCTGTCAGTCTCCCCCTCTCCTCTCTTTCCCTCCCTCTCTGTCTGTCAGTCTCTCCCTCTCCTCTCTTTCCCTCCCTCTCTGTCTGTCAGTCTCCCCCTCTCCTCTCTTTCCCTCCCTCTCTGTCTGTCAGTCTCCCCCTCTCCTCTCTTTCCCTCCCTCTCTGTCTGTCAGTCTCCCCCTCTCCTCTCTTTCCCTCCCTCTCTGTCTGTCAGTCTCCCCCTCTCCTCTCTTTCCCTCCCTCTCTGTCTGTCAGTCTCCCCCTCTCCTCTCTTTCCCTCCCTCTCTGTCTGTCAGTCTCCCCCTCTCCTCTCTTTCCCTCCCTCTCTGTCTGTCAGTCTCTCTCTCCCTCCGTCTGTGTCTGTCAGTCTCTCCCTCTCCTCTCTTTCCCTCCCTCTCTGTCTGTCAGTCTCCCCCTCTCCTCTCTCTCCCTCCGTCTGTGTCTGTCAGTCTCCCCCTCTCCTCTCTTTCCCTCCCTCTCTGTCTGTCAGTCTCTCCCTCTCCTCTCTTTCCCTCCCTCTCTGTCTGTCAGTCTCCCCCTCTCCTCTCTTTCCCTCCCTCTCCGTCTGTGTCAGTCAGTCTCTCTCTCTCCCTCCGTCTGTGTCAGTCAGTCTCTCTCTCCCTCTGTCTGTGTCAGTCAGTCTCTCTCTCTCCCTCCGTCTGTGTCAGTCTCTTTCCCTCCCTCTCTGTCTGTCAGTCTCTCCCTCTCCTCTCTTTCCCTCCCTCTCTGTCTGTCAGTCTCCCCCTCTCCTCTCTTTCCCTCCCTCTCTGTCTGTCAGTCTCTCCCTCTCCTCTCTTTCCCTCCCTCTCTGTCTGTCAGTCTCCCCCTCTCCTCTCTTTCCCTCCCTCTCTGTCTGTCAGTCTCCCCCTCTCCTCTCTTTCCCTCCCTCTCTGTCTGTCAGTCTCCCCCTCTCCTCTCTTTCCCTCCCTCTCTGTCTGTCAGTCTCCCCCTCTCCTCTCTTTCCCTCCCTCTCTGTCTGTCAGTCTCTCTCTCCCTCCGTCTGTGTCTGTCAGTCTCTCCCTCTCCTCTCTTTCCCTCCCTCTCTGTCTGTCAGTCTCTCTCTCCCTCCGTCTGTGTCTGTCAGTCTCCCCCTCTCCTCTCTTTCCCTCCCTCTCTGTCTGTCAGTCTCTCCCTCTCCTCTCTTTCCCTCCCTCTCTGTCTGTCAGTCTCCCCCTCTCCTCTCTTTCCCTCCCTCTCTGTCTGTCAGTCTCCCCCTCTCCTCTCTTTCCCTCCCTCTCTGTCTGTCAGTCTCCCCCTCTCCTCTCTTTCCCTCCCTCTCTGTCTGTCAGTCTCCCCCTCTCCTCTCTTTCCCTCCCTCTCTGTCTGTCAGTCTCCCCCTCTCCTCTCTTTCCCTCCCTCTCTGTCTGTCAGTCTCCCCCTCTCCTCTCTTTCCCTCCCTCTCTGTCTGTCAGTCTCTCTCTCCCTCCGTCTGTGTCTGTCAGTCTCTCCCTCTCCTCTCTTTCCCTCCCTCTCTGTCTGTCAGTCTCCCCCTCTCCTCTCTCTCCCTCCGTCTGTGTCTGTCAGTCTCCCCCTCTCCTCTCTTTCCCTCCCTCTCTGTCTGTCAGTCTCTCCCTCTCCTCTCTTTCCCTCCCTCTCTGTCTGTCAGTCTCCCCCTCTCCTCTCTTTCCCTCCCTCTCCGTCTGTGTCAGTCAGTCTCTCTCTCTCCCTCCGTCTGTGTCAGTCAGTCTCTCTCTCCCTCTGTCTGTGTCAGTCAGTCTCTCTCTCTCCCTCCGTCTGTGTCAGTCTCTTTCCCTCCCTCTCTGTCTGTCAGTCTCTCCCTCTCCTCTCTTTCCCTCCCTCTCTGTCTGTCAGTCTCCCCCTCTCCTCTCTTTCCCTCCCTCTCTGTCTGTCAGTCTCTCCCTCTCCTCTCTTTCCCTCCCTCTCTGTCTGTCAGTCTCCCCCTCTCCTCTCTTTCCCTCCCTCTCTGTCTGTCAGTCTCTCTCTCCCTCCGTCTGTGTCAGTCAGTCTCTTTCCCTCCCTCCCTCCCTCTGTCTGTCAGTCTCTCCCTCTCTTCTCTCCGTTTCTCTTTCCCTCTTTTTCAGATTCTCTCTCTCTCCCCCTCTCCTAAATGTTCTCCTCTCCCCAGTAGTAGTGATGGGGGGATGGAAGACAGTGTCAAATGGCTGCTGCTTCCACCCACATCTGAGACCTCGGTTACCATGGCAACACCAGCTGCTGCCCAGAGCCAGCCACCCTCCCCTCCCCCCACCCCACCCCACCCGTCGTTCTGGAGAGGGGATCAGAGTGTGTGTGTGTCTGAGTGAGTGTGTGTGTGTCTGAGTGAGTGTGTGTGTGTGTGTCTGAGTGAGTGAGTGTGTGTGTGTCTGAGTGAGTGTGTGTGTGTGTATGCGTCTCTGTGTGTCTGAGTGTTGAGGCATGTCATTGACAGAGACAGCCTACTGGAGGGAGGGGGGTAGTGAGGGGCTATGTGGGGGGGGTCTGTAAAGGGGTAGTGAGGGGCTATGTGGGGGGGGTCTGTAAAGGGGTAGTGAGGGGCTATGTGGGGGGGGGGGGGTCTGTAAAGGGGTAGTGAGGGGCTATGGGGGGGGGGTCTGTAAAGGGGTAGTGAGGGGCTATGTGGGGGGGGGGGGGGGTCTGTAAAGGGGTAGTGAGGGGCTATGGGGGGGGGGTCTGTAAAGGGGTAGTGAGGGGCTATGTGGGGGGGGGGTCTGTAAAGGGGTAGTGAGGGGCTATGTGGGGGGGGGTCTGTAAAGGGGTAGTGAGGGGCTATGTGGGGGGGGGGGGGGGGTCTGTAAAGGGGTAGTGAGGGGCTATGTGGGGGGGGGGGGGTCTGTAAAGGGGTAGTGAGGGGCTATGTGGGGGGGGGGGGGGTCTGTAAAGGGGTAGTGAGGGGCTATGTGGGGGGGGGTCTGTAAAGGGGTAGTGAGGGGCTATGTGGGGGGGGGGGGTCTGTAAAGGGGTAGTGAGGGGCTATATGGGGGGGGGTCTGTAAAGGGGTAGTGAGGGGGCTATATGGGGGGGGGGGTCTGTAAAGGGGTAGTGAGGGGGCTATATGGGGGGGGGGGTCTGTGGTGACCTCCCGAGTGGGGCAGTGGTCTAAGGCTCTGCATCGCAGTGCTAGCTGTGCCACTAGTTCGAATCCAGGCTCTGTCGTAGCCGGCCGTGACCGGGAGACCCCATGGGGCGGCGCACAATTGGCCCAGCGTCGTCCAGGGTAGGGGAGGGGAATGGCCGGCAGGGATGTAGCTCAGTTGGTAGAGCATGGCGTTTGTAACGCCAGGGTTGTGGGTTCGTTTCCCACGGGGGGCCAGTATGAAAAAATGTATAGTATGCACTCACTAACTGTAAGCTAAATGACTAAAATGTAAAATGTAAATGTGGTCAGAATGATATACTGAAGAATACTGCTCTGGTCTAAACAGCCTGACAGAATACTGCTCTGGTCTAAACAGCCTGACAGAATACTGCTCTGGTCTAAACAGCCTGACAGAATACTGCTCTGGTCTAAACAGCCTGACAGAATACTGCTCTGGTCTAAACAGCCTGACAGAATACTGCTCTGGTCTAAACAGCCTGACAGAATACTGCTCTGGTCTAAACAGCCTGACAGAATACTGCTCTGGTCTAAACAGCCTGACAGAATACTGCTCTGGTCTGAACAGCCTGACAGAATACTGCTCTGGTCTAAACAGCCTGACAGAATACTGCTCTGGTCTAAACAGCCTGACAGAATAATGCTCTGGACTGAACAGCCTGACAGAATACTGCTCTGGTCTGAACAGCCTGACAGAATACTGCTCTGGTCTGAACAGCCTGACAGAATACTGCTCTGGTCTAAACAGCCTGACAGAATACTGCTCTGGTCTAAACAGCCTGACAGAATACTGCTCTGGTCTGAACAGCCTGACAGAATACTGCTCTGGTCTGAACAGCCTGACAGAATACTGCTCTGGTCTGAACAGCCTGACAGAATACTGCTCTGGTCTGAACAGCCTGACAGAATACTGCTCTGGTCTGATATACTCTCTCAGCTCCTCTCATCCTCAGGCTCCTGCTGTAAACCCCTCAGGCAGCCAGTCTACGCATTCTGCTGGTCCTCAGGCAGCCAGTCTACGCATTCTGCTGGTCAGTCTGCAATCTGTTAGGAAACAGGCCGTCTCTTGGAAACACATTGAGTGAAATTGACAGATTTACACTAAGAGACAGACAGACTGGACACACACACACACACACACACGGGGTCACACCAGTCTCTGAGGTCACACCAATGCGCTGCACAGCTGGAAAAACACACACTGTGAGAGGAGGTGAGAGTGCCTGGGAGAACACAGAGCAAGTTCCTACACAGACACTAGCTAGCCTAAACATCGACAGACACAGACACTAGCTAGCCTAAACATCGACAGACACAGACACTAGCTAGCCTAAACATCGACAGACACAGACACTAGCTAGCCTAAACATCGACAGACACAGACACTAGCTAGCCTAAACATCGACAGACACAGACACTAGCTAGCCTAAACATCGACAGACACACAACCCTCACCAGCCCAAACACCAGATAGATAGAGAGGGTGAAAGGTAGAGGAGAGAGGAGAGAGGGTGAAAGGTTGAGGGTAGAGGAGAGAGAAAGAGAGAGAGGGTGAAAGGTTGAGGGTAGAGGAGAGTGAAAGGTAGAGAATAGAGAGGGTGAAAGGTAGAGGAGAGAGAGAGTGAAAGGTAGAGGGTAGGAGAGAGTGAAAGGTAGAGGAGAGAGGAAAGAGGGTGAAAAGTTGAGGGTAGAGGAGAGAGAGGGTGAAAGGTAGAGGGTAGAGGAGAAAGGGGCTGAAAGGTAGAGGGTAGTAGAGAGAGAAAGAGAGAGAGAGTGAAAGATTGAGTGTAGGAGAGAGTGAAAGGTAGAGAGTAGAGGAGAGAGGAAAGAGGGTGAAAAGTTGAGGGTAGAGGAGAGAGAGGGTGAAAGGTAGAGGGTAGAGGAGAAAGGGGCTGAAAGGTAGAGGAGAGAGAGTGAACGATTGAGTGAAGGAGAGAGTGAAAGGTAGAGGGTAGAGGAGAGTGAAAGGTAGAGGGTAGACGAGAGAGAGGGTGAAAGGTAGAGGGTAGAGGAGAGTGAAAGGTAGAGGGTAGACGAGAGAGAGGGTGAATGGTAGAGGGTAGACGAGAGAGAGAGTAAAAGATTGAGTGTAGGAGAGAGGAAAGAGGGTAGAGGAGCGAGAGGGTGAAAGGTATGAGGAGAGAGAGTGAAAGATTGAGTGTAGGAGAGAGTGAAAGGTAGAGAGTAGAGGAGAGAGGGAAGAGGGTGAAAGGTTGAGGGTAGAGGAGAGTGAAAGGTAGAGGGTAGAGGAGAGAGAGAGGGTGAACGGTAGAGGGTAGAGGAGAGAGTGTGAACGGTAGAGGGTAGAGGAGAGAGGGTGAAAGGTAGAGGGTAGAGGAGAGAGAGTGAAAGGTAGAGGGTAGATGAGAGAGAGAGGGTGAACGGTAGAGGGTAGAGGAGAGAGTGTGAACGGTAGAGGGTAGAGGAGAGAGGGTGAAATGTAGAGGGTAGAGGAGAGAGGAAGGGGGGTGAAAGGTAGAGGGTAGAGGAGAGAGAGAGAGTGAAAGGTAGAGGGTAGATGAGAGATAGGGTGAAAGGTAGAGGGTAGAGGAGAGAGAGGGTGAAAGGTAGAGGGTAGAGGAGAGAGAGGGTGAAAGGTAGAGGAGAGAGAGTGTGAACAGTAGAGGGTAAAGGAGAGAGAGTGAAAGGTAGAGGGTAGAGGAGAGAGGATAGAGGGTGAAAGGTAGAGGGTAGAGGAGAGAGAGAGTGAAAGGTAGAGGGTAGATGAGAGAGAGGGTGAAAGGTAGAGGGTAGAGGAGAGAGAGGGTGAAAGGTAGAGGAGAGAGAGTGTGAACAGTAGAGGGTAAAGGAGAGAGAGTGAAAGGTAGAGGGTAGAGGAGAGAGAGGGTGAAAGGTAGATGAGAGAGAGCGTGAAAAGTAGAGGGTAGAGGAGCGAGAGGGTGAAAGGTAGAGGAGAGAGGAAAGAGGGTGAAAGGTTGAGGGTAGAGGAGAGAGAGTGAAAGGTAGAGGGTAGAGGAGAGAGTGTGAATGGTAGAGGAGAGAGGGTGAAAGGTAGAGGGTAGACGAGAGAGAGGGTGAAAGGTGGAGGGTAGCGGAGAGAGAGGGTGAAAGGTGGAGGGTAGAGGAAAGAGAGGGTGAAAGGCAGAGTGTAGAGGAGAGAGAGTGAGGGTGAAGGTAGAGGGTAGATGAGAGAGAGGGTGAAAGGTAGATGGTAGATGAGAGAGAGGGTGAAAGGTAGAGGAGAGGGTGAAAGGTAGAGGAGAGAGAGGGTGAAAGGCAGAGTGTAGAGGAGAGAGAGTGAGGGTGAAGGTAGAGGGTAGATGAGAGAGAGGGTGAAAGGTAGATGGTAGATGAGAGAGAGGGTGAAAGGTAGAGGAGAGGGTGAAAGGTAGAGGAGAGAGAGGGTGAAAGGTAGAGGGTAGAGGAGAGGAGAGAGGAAAGAGGGTGAAAGGTAGAGGGTAGAGGAGTGAGAGGGTGAAAGGTAGAGTAGAGGAGAGGAGAGAGGAAAGAGGGTGAAAGGTAGAGGGTAGAGGAGTGAGAGGGTGAAAGGTAGAGGAGAGAGGGTGAAATATTTAGTGTAGGAGAGAGTGAAAGGTAGAGTAGAGGAGAGGAGAGAGGAAAGAGGGTGAAAGGTAGAGTAGAGGAGAGGAGAGAGGAAAGAGGGTGAAAGGTAGAGGGTAGAGGAGTGAGAGGTTGAAAGGTAGAGGAGAGAGGAGAGGAGAGAGGAAAGAGGGTGAAAGGTAGAGTAGAGGAGAGGAGAGAGGAAAGAGGGTGAAAGGTAGAGGGTAGAGGAGTGAGAGGGTGAAAGGTAGAGGAGAGAGGAGAGGAGAGAGGAAAGAGGGTGAAAGGTAGAGTAGAGGAGAGGAGAGAGGAAAGAGGGTGAAAGGTAGAGTAGAGGAGAGGAGAGAGGAAAGAGGGTGAAAGGTAGAGTAGAGGAGAGGAGAGAGGAAAGAGGGTGAAAGGTAGAGTAGAGGAGAGGAGAGAGGAAAGAGGGTGAAAGGTAGAGGGTAGAGGAGTGAGAGGGTGAAAGGTAGAGGAGAGAGGAGAGGAGAGAGGAAAGAGGGTGAAAGGTAGAGGAGAGAGGAGAGGAGAGAGGAAAGAGGGTGAAAGGTAGAGTAGAGGAGAGGAGAGAGGAAAGAGGGTGAAAGGTAGAGTAGAGGAGAGGAGAGAGGAAAGAGGGTGAAAGGTAGAGGGTAGAGGAGTGAGAGGGTGAAAGGTAGAGTAGAGGAGAGGAGAGAGGAAAGAGGGTGAAAGGTAGAGTAGAGGAGAGGAGAGAGGAAAGAGGGTGAAAGGTAGAGTAGAGGAGAGGAGAGAGGAAAGAGGGTGAAAGGTAGAGGGTAGAGGAGTGAGAGGGTGAAAGGTAGAGGAGAGAGGAGAGGAGAGAGGAAAGAGGGTGAAAGGTAGAGTAGAGGAGAGGAGAGAGGAAAGAGGGTGAAAGGTAGAGTAGAGGAGAGGAGAGAGGAAAGAGGGTGAAAGGTAGAGGGTAGAGGAGTGAGAGGGTGAAAGGTAGAGTAGAGGAGAGGAGAGAGGAAAGAGGGTGAAAGGTAGAGTAGAGGAGAGGAGAGAGGAAAGAGGGTGAAAGGTAGAGTAGAGGAGAGGAGAGAGGAAAGAGGGTGAAAGGTAGAGGGTAGAGGAGTGAGAGGGTGAAAGGTAGAGGAGAGAGGAGAGGAGAGAGGAAAGAGGGTGAAAGGTAGAGGAGAGAGGAGAGGAGAGAGGAAAGAGGGTGAAAGGTAGAGTAGAGGAGAGGAGAGAGGAAAGAGGGTGAAAGGTAGAGTAGAGGAGAGGAGAGAGGAAAGAGGGTGAAAGGTAGAGTAGAGGAGAGGAGAGAGGAAAGAGGGTGAAAGGTAGAGGGTAGAGGAGTGAGAGGGTGAAAGGTAGAGTAGAGGAGAGGAGAGGAAAGAGGGTGAAAGGTAGAGGGTAGAGGAGTGAGAGGGTGAAAGGTAGAGGGTAGAGGAGAGAGAGGGTGAAAGGTAGAGGAGAGAGAGGGTGAAATATTTAGTGTAGGAGAGAGTGAAAGGTAGAGTAGAGGAGAGGAGAGAGGAAAGAGGGTGAAAGGTAGAGTAGAGGAGAGGAGAGAGGAAAGAGGGTGAAAGGTAGAGGGTAGAGGAGAGAGAGGGTGAAAGGTAGAGGAGAGAGGGTGAAAGGTAGAGGGTAGAGGAGCGAGAGGGTGAAAGGTAGAGGGTAGAGGAGAAAGAGGGTGAAAGGTAGAGGGTAGAGGAGAGAGAGGGTGAAAGGTAGAGGGTAGAGGAGAAAGAAGGTGAAAGGTAGAGGGTAGAGGAGGGTGAAAGGTAGAGGGTAGAGGAGCGAGAGGGTGAAAGGTAGAGGAGAGAGGGTGAAAGGTAGAGGAGCGAGAGGGTGAAGGGTAGAGGGTAGAGGAGAGAGAGAGGGTGAAATGTAGATGGTAGAGGAGCGTGAGGGTTAAAGGTAGCAGAGAGAGAGAGGGTGAAATGTAGAGGGTAGAGGAAAGAGAGGGTTTAAGGTAGCAGAGAGAGAGAGGATGAAATGTAGAGGGTAGAGGAGCGAGAGGGTGAAATGTAGAGGGTAGAGGAGAGAGGGTTTAAGGTAGCAGAGAGAGAGAGGATGAAATGTAGAGGGTAGAGGAGCGAGAGGGTTTAAGGTAGCAGAGAGAGAGGGTTTAAGGTAGCAGAGAGAGAGGGTTTAAGGTAGCAGAGAGAGAGGGTTTAAGGTAGCAGAGAGAGAGGGTTTAAGGTAGCAGAGAGAGGGTTTAAGGTAGCAGAGAGAGAGAGTTTAAGGTAGCAGAGAGAGAGAGGATGAAATGTAGAGGGTAGAGGAGAGAGAGGGTGAAATGTAGAGGGTAGAGGAGAGAGGGTTTAAGGTAGCAGAGAGAGAGAGGATGAAATGTAGAGGGTAGAGGAGCGAGAGGGTTTAAGGTAGCAGAGAGAGAGGGTTTAAGGTAGCAGAGAGAGAGGGTTTAAGGTAGCAGAGAGAGAGGGTTTAAGGTAGCAGAGAGAGAGGGTTTAAGGTAGCAGAGAGAGGATTTAAGGTAGCAGAGAGAGAGAGTTTAAGGTAGCAGAGAGAGAGAGGATGAAATGTAGAGGGTAGAGGAGAGAGAGGGTGAAATGTAGAGGGTAGAGGAGAGAGGGTTTAAGGTAGCAGAGAGAGAGAGAGGGTAGAAATAGCACGCACGCTTCCACAGCCATGATTAAAGGTCTTTAGAGCTAGGAGGAGGAGTGATCTTCTGACAGGCTGGGAGTGTCTTTGATAAAGAGAGTGTGTGTGTGTGTGTGTGTGTCTGTGTGTGTGTGTGTGTGGACAGCAGAGATTTGTCACAGTTAAAACACACTTGGCAGAACAGACCTCCCCTCCCCTCCCCTCCTCTCCCCCTCTCCAGCTGCAGTGACATCACAATACCCAGAGCTCTCCCCCCCCATGTAATTGGGAGGATCTGCAGTCATGAGTCAGGCCTGTGTGTCTGTGTGTTGCAGATCCACATCACTCGATGAGTCAGCAGCCCACTCCATCGGCTACAGCAGCAAGAAACCTCAGGACTGGTTAGACGAGACCTCAGGACTGGTTAGACGAAACCTCAGGACTGGTTAGAAGAGAACTCAGGACTGGTTAGACGAAACCTCAGGACTGGTTAGAAACCTCCACGTACATCTCCACCCTACTTGACAGCACTCATATATGCTCATCCATATACAGTGGGGAAAAAAAGTATTTAGTCAGCCACCAATTGTGCAAGTTCTCCCACTTAAAAAGATGAGAGAGGCCTGTAATTTTCATCATAGGTACACGTCAAATATGACAGACAAAATCAGGAAATAAAATCCAGAAAATCACATTGTAGGATTTTTTATGAATTTATTTGCATATTATGGTGGAAAATAAGTATTTGGTCAATAACAAAAGTTTCTCAATACTTTGTTATATACCCTTTGTTGGCAATGACACAGGTCAAACGTTTTCTGTAAGTCTTCACAAGGTTTTCACACACTGTTGCTGGTATTTTGGCCCATTCCTCCATGCAGATCTCCTCTAGAGCAGTGATGTTTTGGGGCTGTCGCTGGGCAACACAGACTTTCAACTCCCTCCAAAGATTTTCTATGGGGTTGAGATCTGGAGACTGGCTAGGCCACTCCAGGACCTTGAAATGCTTCTTACGAAGCCACTCCTTCGTTGCCCGGGCGGTGTGTTTGGGATCATTGTCATGCTGAAAGACCCAGCCACGTTTCATCTTCAATGCCCTTGCTGATGGAAGGAGGTTTTCACTCAAAATCTCACGATACATGGCCCCATTCATTCTTTCCTTTACACGGATCAGTCGTCCTGGTCCCTTTGCAGAAAAACAGCCCCAAAGCATGATGTTTCCACCCCCATGCTTCACAGTAGGTATGGTGTTCTTTGGATGCAACTCAGCATTCTATGTCCTCCAAACAAGACGAGTTCAGTTTTTACCAAAAAGTTATATTTTGGTTTCATCTGACCATATGACATTCTCCCAATCCTCTTCTGGATGTACTCTAGCAAACTTCAGACGGGCCTGGACATGTACTGGCTTAAGCAGGGGGACACGTCTGGCATTGCAGGATTTGAGTCCCTGGCGGCGTAGTGTGATACTGATGGTAGGCTTTGTTACTTTGGTCCCAGCTCTCTGCAGGTCATTCACTAGGTCCCCCCGTGTGGTTCTGGGATTTTTGCTCACCGTTCTTGTGATCATTTTGACCCCACGGGGTGAGATTTTGCGTGGAGCCCCAGATCGAGGGAGATTATCAGTGGTCTTGTATGTCTTCCATTTCCTAATATTTGCTCCCACAGTTGATTTCTTCAAACCAAGCTGCTTACCTATTGCAGATTCTGTCTTCCCAGCCTGGTGCAGGTCTACAATTTTGTTCCTGGTGTCCTTTGACAGCTCTTTGGTCTTGGCCATAGTGGAGTTTGGAGTGTGACTGTTTGAGGTTGTGGACAGGTGTCTTTTATACTGATAACAAGTTCAAACAGGTGCCATTAATACAGGTAACGACTGGAGGACAGAGGAGCCTCTTAAAGAAGAAGTTACAGGTCTGTGAGAGCCAGAAATCTTGCTTGTTTGTAGGTGACCAAATACTTATTTTCCACCATAATTTGCAAATCAATTCATTAAAAATCCTACAATGTGATCTTCTGGATTTTTTTTTCTAATTTTGTCTGTCATAGTTGACGTGTACCTATGATGAAAATTACAGGCCTCTCTCATCTTTTTAAGTGGGAGAACTTGCACAATTGGTGGCTGACTAAATACTTTTTTTCCCCACTGTATGTATATATTCTTATTACATTCCTTTACTTAAAACAGCTTCTATCTCAAGGCCATCAGACTGTTAAATAGCCATCACTAGCACATTAGAGGCTGCTGCTGCCTATTGAAATCACTGGCCACTTTAAGAAATGGAACACTAGCCACTTTAATAATGTTTACATACTGCTTTACTCATCTCATATGTATATACTGCATTCTATTCTATAATATTCTACTGTATCTTAGTCCATGCCGCTCTGACATTGCTTGTCCATATACAGTGAGGGGGAAAAAAAGTATTTGATCCCCTGCTGATTTTGTACGTTTGCCCACTGACAAAGAAATGATCAGTCTATAATTTTAATGGTAGGTTTATTTGAACAGTGAGAGACAGAATAACAACAAAATAATCCAGAAAAACGCATGTAAAAAATGTTATAAATTTATTTGCATTTTAATGAGGGAAATAAGTATTTGACCCCCTCTGCAAAACATGACTCAGTACTTGGTGGCAAAACCCTTGTTGGCAATCACAGAGGTCAGACGTTTCTTGTAGTTGGCCACCAGGTTTGCACACATCTCAGGAGGGATTTTGTCCCACTCCTCTTTGCAGATCTTCTCCAAGTCATTAAGGTTTCGAGGCTGACGTTTGGCAACTCGAACCTTCAGCTCCCTCCACAGATTTTCTATGGGATTAAGGTCTGGAGACTGGCTAGGCCACTCCAGGACCTTAATGTGCCTCTTCTTGAGCCACTCCTTTGTTGCCTTGGCCGTGTGTTTTGGGTCATTGTCATGCTGGAATACCCATCCACGACCCATTTTCAATGCCCTGGCTGAGGGAAGTAGGTTCTCACCCAAGATTTGACGGTACATGGGCCCCGTCCATCGTCCCTTTGATGCGGTGAAGTTGTCCTGTCCCCTTAGCAGAAAAACACCCCCAAAGCACAATGTTTCCACCTCCATGTTTGACGGTGGGAGATGGTGTTCTTGGGGTCATAGGCAGCATTCCTCCTCCTCCAAACACGGCGAGTTGAGTTGATGTCAAAGAGCTCCATTTTGGTCTCATCTGACCACAACACTTTCAACCCAGTTCTCCTCTGAATCATTCAGATGTTCATTGGCAAACTTCAGACGGCCCCGTGTATGTGCTTTCTTGAGCAGGGGGACCATCTACAAAATGAGTGACGGAAAGCAATCTTGAGCTGCCCTAAAAAGACCCCCCCACAGCTCAAGTTGCTCTCTCTGGCTCCTCAGAAGTGGCTCCACTCTCATAAAAGGACCAAACTAAGATAGTCCAGGAGGTGGGGTGAATACTCCGAAGCCCTCTTAAACCAGCCCAGTTGACTATTCATTCCTGGAGGCGCTTCCAACCCGTGCCCACCATCCAGAGCCTTGATTCTAACCACACACCTTTTTCTGAGGTCTGCGGCGCCATCAGGTCACTGACGAACAACAAAACTCCTGGACCTGACGCCATCCCTGCAGAGATCCTAAAACAAGGGAGGGGGGGGGGGGGGGGCATCTCTGTTCAAGAGCAGTTCACCTGTTCATCTCTGATACGGAGACCAAGAGAGCGTCCGTCCCCCCCGTCAGCGGAGGGACGCAAACAGTCACCATATACAAAAAAAAAACAAGGGGTGGACAAATCCATCTGTCCGTCAACAGCAGGGGTCATATCCCTCCTTGCAAATCGCTGGCAAAAGTCACGCTCCGCAGACTCACGGACACCATCAGCTGAAGACCTGCTACCGGAGTCCCATCATGCTCCACAGACTCACAGACACCATCAGCTGAAGACCTGCTACCGGAGTCCCAAGTGCAGGTTCAGGAAACGAAAGAAGCACAGTGGACTTGACCTTCAAGCGCACAGAAAACAAGACCTGTTCATGGCCCTTTCGTGGACCTCTCCACAAAGCCTTCGACGCAGTAACACCGTGGACTCCTTTTGGGAGGGGTCCTCCTGCAGCATGGTTGCCCTGGGAAACGAGGGGTCCTCCTGCAGCATGGTTGCCCTGGGAAACGAGGGGTCCTCCTGCAGCATGGTTGCCCTGGGAAACGTGTGAACATCCTTTGCGTCGGTTCCATGAAGGGATGACGGGGCCAGAGTAACAGTTGTCGGGTCAGGAGTCTAAAAACCTTTTGTGGGGTTTGCGCTGGTGTGAGCCGTGGGTCCTATTTAACATCTTCCACCTGCGTGTCACAACACTCCTGCACAAGGACATGGAAACAGAGAGTGGGGGGGGGGAGTGGGGGGGGTGACCCTGGACTTCAGATTGGACGAGAAACCTCTTCCACATTAGGAGGCTCCAAGCTGCCACAAAAAAGGCTCAAATCTGAACACGTACTCGCGAGCCCCAGTACGCGGATAACTGCACTTGTGTGGGCCCATACGTCAGAAAGCTGTACAAAGCCACCCTCCCTCACAGCAGCGGTGAGAGCGTACAGCAGAACGGAGCTGTCTGTTAACTGTCCCAAACACAGGTCCTATGTCAGTGGTAATCTGATCCTCCACCTGAAACACATGATCCCATCTCAGACTCCTCCCTGGACATTGTACCACACTCTAAATATCCTGGAAGCGTCCTCTCAGAAGACTGCAACGTCGACCCAGGATATCCAGAATGGGGAGGGGGAGGGGGGGTCAGACGGGCCGTATCCTCCCTTTTGGAGGTCTGGAGGAAGAGGGTTTTTAACAGCAGCAACCTCCACCCCCGAAGTGGCAGTCCACCAGGCAGCGCGTGAATCTACTCTCCTTTACGGAGGTGAAACATGGGACACTCTACAGCCGACGCTTAAAATAATTGGGAGTCCTTTCACATAAAAATGCATTTTTAAAAAGTGACCTGGCAGGACCGTGTTTCCGCACTCAGAGATCCTACAGAGAACCACCAGCAGGAGCACTGAGGAGTCCACCACCAGCTTAGATGGCTCGACCATGCCGTCCGGATGCCAGAGAACCCACCAGCTTTAGGATGGCTCGACCATGCCGTCCGGATGCCAGAGAACCCACCAGCTTTAGGATGGGCTCGACCATGCCGCCCGGATGCGAGAGAACCCACCAGCTTTAGGATGGCTCGACCATGCCGTCCGGATGCCAGAGAACCCACCAGCTTTAGGATGGCTCGACCATGCCGTCCGGATGCCAGAGAACCCACCAGCTTTAGGATGGCTCGACCATGCCGTCCGGATGCCAGAGAATCAATCAATCAATTTTATTTTATATAGCCCTTCTTACATCAGCTAATATCTCGAAGTGCTGTACAGAAACCCAGCCTAAAACCCCAAACAGCTAGTAATGCAGGTGTAGAAGCACGGTGGCTAGGAAAAACTCCCTAGAAAGGCGAAAACCTAGGAAGAAACCTAGAGAGGAACCAGGCTATGAGGGGTGGCCAGTCCTCTTCTGGCTGTGCCGGGTGGAGATTATAACAGAACCATGCCAAGATGTTCAAAAATGTTAATAAGTGACAAGCATGGTCAAATAATAATCAGGAATAAATCTCAGTTGGCTTTTCATAGCCGATCATTAAGAGTTTGAAAACAGCAGGTCTGGGACAGGTAGGGGTTCCATAACCGCAGGCAGAACAGTTTAAACTGGAATAGCAGCAAGGCCAGGCGGACTGGGGACAGCAAGGAGTCACCACGGCCGGTAGTCCCGACGTATGGTCCTAGGGCTCAGGTCTCTCAGTTGGCTTTTCATAGCCGATCATTAAGAGTTGAAAACAGCAGGTCTGGGACAGGTAGGGGTTTCGTAGCCGCAGGCAGAACAGTTGAAACTGGAATAGCAGCAAGGCCAGGCGGACTGGGGACAGCAAGGTGTCATCATGCCCGGTAGTCCTGACGTATGGTCCTAGGGCTCAGGTTCTCAGAGAGAAAGAGAGAACGAGAGAATTAGAGAGAGCATACTTAAATTCACACAGGACACTGGATAAGACAGGAGAAGTACTCCAGGTATAACCAACTAACCCCAGCCCCCCGACACATAAACTACTGCAGCATAAATACTGGAGGCTGAGACAGGAGCGGTCCGGAGACACTGTGGCCCCATCCGAAGAAACCCCCGGACAGGGCCAAACAGGAAGGATATAACCCCACCCACTCCGCCAAAGCACAGCCCCCGCATCACTAGAGGGATATCCCCAACCACCAACTTACAATCCTGAGACAAGGCCGAGTATAGCCCACAGAGGTCTCCACCACAGCACAAACCAAGGGGGGGGCGCCAACCCAGACAGGAAGATCACGTCAGTAACTCAACCCACTCAAGTGACGCACCCCTCCCAGGGACGGCATGAAAGAGCACCAGCAAGCCAGTGACTCAGCCCCTGCAACAGGGTTAGAGGCAGAGAACCCCAGTGGAGAGGGGAACCGGCCTGGCAGAGACAGCAAGGGCTGTTCGTTGCTCCAGCCTTTCCGTTCACCTTCACACTCCTGGGCCAGACTACACTCAATCATATGACCTACTGAAGAGATAAGTCTTCAGTAAAGACTTAAAGGTTGAGACTGAGTCTGCGTCTCTCACATGGGTAGGCAGACTGTTCCATAAAAATGGAGATCTATAGGAGAAAGCCCTGCAGAGAACCCACCAGCTTTAGGATGGGCTCGACCATGCCGCCCGGATGCGAGAGAACCCACCAGCATTAGGATGGCTCGACCATGCCGCCCGGATGCCAGAGAACCCACCAGCTTTAGGATGGGCTCGACCATGCCGTCCGGATGCCAGAGAACCCACCAGCTTTAGGATGGGCTCGACCATGCCGTCCGGATGCCAGAGAACCCACCAGCTTTAGGATGGGCTCGACCATGCCGCCCGGATGCCAGAGAACCCACCAGCTTTAGGATGGCTCGACCATGCCGC
This sequence comes from Coregonus lavaretus, assembly GCF_964263955.1. Classification (NCBI taxonomy): domain Eukaryota; kingdom Metazoa; phylum Chordata; class Actinopteri; order Salmoniformes; family Salmonidae; genus Coregonus; species Coregonus lavaretus. The sequence continues at coordinate 101,184 of NW_028162531.1, forward strand.
CCGGATGCCAGAGAACCCACCAGCTTTAGGATGGCTCGACCATGCCGCCCGGATGCCAGAGAACCCACCAGCTTTAGGATGGGCTCGACCATGCCGCCCGGATGCCAGAGAACCCACCAGCTTTAGGATGGGCTCGACCATGCCGCCCGGATGCCAGAGAACCCACCAGCTTTAGGATGGCTCGACCATGCCGCCCGGATGCCAGAGAACCCACCAGCTTTAGGATGGCTCGACCATGCCGCCCGGATGCCAGAGAACCCACCAGCTTTAGGATGGCTCGACCATGCCGCCCGGATGCCAGAGAACCCACCAGCTTTAGGATGGCTCGACCATGCCGCCCGGATGCCAGAGAACCCACCAGCTTTAGGATGGCTCGACCATGCCGTCCGGATGCCAGAGAACCCACCAGCTTTAGGATGGCTCGACCATGCCGTCCGGATGCCAGAGAACCCACCAGCTTTAGGATGGCTCGACCATGCCGTCCGGATGCCAGAGAACCCACCAGCTTTAGGATGGGCTCGACAATGCCGCCCGGATGCGAGAGAACCCACCAGCATTAGGATGGCTCGACCATGCCGCCCGGATGCCAGAGAACCCACCAGCTTTAGGATGGGCTCGACCATGCCGTCCGGATGCCAGAGAACCCACCAGCTTTAGGATGGGCTCGACCATGCCGTCCGGATGCCAGAGAACCCACCAGCTTTAGGATGGGCTCGACCATGCCGCCCGGATGCCAGAGAACCCACCAGCTTTAGGATGGCTCGACCATGCCGCCCGGATGCCAGAGAACCCACCAGCTTTAGGATGGCTCGACCATGCCGCCCGGATGCCAGAGAACCCACCAGCTTTAGGATGGGCTCGACCATGCCGCCCGGATGCCAGAGAACCCACCAGCTTTAGGATGGGCTCGACCATGCCGCCCGGATGCCAGAGAACCCACCAGCTTTAGGATGGCTCGACCATGCCGCCCGGATGCCAGAGAACCCACCAGCTTTAGGATGGCTCGACCATGCCGTCCGGATGCCAGAGGACCTTAGGATGGCTCGACCATGCTGTCCGGATGCCAGAGAACCACCAGCTTTAGGATGGCTTGACCATGCCGTCCGGATGCCAGAGGACCTTAGGATGGCTCGACCATGCCGTCCGGATGCCAGAGAACCACCAGCTTTAGGATGGCTCGACCATGCCGTCCGGATGCCAGAGAACCCACCAGCTTTAGGATGGCTCGACCATGCCGTCCGGATGCCAGAGAACCCACCAGCTTTAAGATGGCTCGACCATGCCGCCCGGATGCCAGAGAATCCACCAGCTTTAGGATGGCTCGACCATGCCGTCCGGATGCCAGAGAACCCACCAGCTTTAGGATGGCTCGACCATGCCACCCGGATGCCAGAGAACCCACCAGCTTTAGGATGGCTCGACCATATCACCCGGATGCCAGAGAACCCACCAGCTTTAGGATGGCTCGACCATGCCACCCGGATGACAGAGAACCCACCAGCTTTAGGATGGCTCGACCATGCCGTCCGGATGCCAGAGAACCCACCAGCTTTAGGATGGCTCGACCATGCCGCCCGGATGCCAGAGAACCCACCAGCTTTAGGATGGCTCGACCATGCCGCCCGGATGCCAGAGAACCCACCAGCTTTAGGATGGCTCGACCATGCCGCCCGGATGCCAGAGAACCACCAGCTTTAGGATGGCTCGACCATGCCGTCTGGATGCCAGAGAACCCACCAGCTTTAGGATGGCTCGACCATGCCGTCCGGATGCCAGAGGATCGCCTGCCGTTGAAAGATGCTGTACGGACAACTATAACTGGGCCATGGCCTTTTGTGTGCTCTGTGGCAGACAGTGTGCATCCCGCATCCAACTACACAGTCATCAGTCCACAAGCAATAGTGGAAGTCATCGTGGGATACGATGGGCTACCTTAAGATGAGGGGTGTGTGTATCGAGGTGTGTGTGTATAGAGGTGTGTGTGTGTATCGAGGTGTGTGTGTAGAGGTGTGTGTGTATCGAGGTGTGTGGAACCAGCAGGCAGGATCAGAATGTGAAAACTAAATGTTTATTGAGCAGAAACAGTACTCAGAACAGCGTTATGCTTTAATCAAAAAAATATCTCTGGAACAGTAACAGGAGGGGTCTGGAGTAGAGGTGGGGGGGTTAGAAGAGTCTGGAGTAGAGGTGGGGGGGTTATAGGTGTCTGGAGTAGAGGTGGGGGGGTTATAGGTGTCTGGAGTAGAGGTGGGGGGGTTATAGGTGTCTGGAGTAGAGGTGGGGGGGTTATAGGTGTCTGGAGTAGAGGTGGGGGGGTTATAGGAGTCTGGAGTAGAGGTGGGGGGGTTATAGGAGTCTGGAGTAGAGGTGGGGGGGTTATAGGAGTCTGGAGTAGAGGTGGGGGGGTTATAGGAGTCTGGAGTAGAGGTGGGGGGGGGTTATAGGAGTCTGTAGTAGAGATGGGGGGGGTTATAGGAGTCTGTAGTAGAGGTGGGGGGGGGTTATAGGAGTCTGTAGTAGAGGTGGGGGGGGTTATAGGTGTCTGGAGTAGAGGTGGGGGGGTTATAGGTGTCTGGAGTAGAGGTGGGGGGGTTATAGGAGTCTGGAGTAGAGGTGGGGGGGTTATAGGTGTCTGGAGTAGAGGTGGGGGGGTTATAGGAGTCTGGAGTAGAGGTGGGGGGTTATAGGAGTCTGGAGTAGAGGTGGGGGGGTTATAGGACTCTGGAGTAGAGGTGGGGGGGTTATAGGAGTCTGGAGTAGAGGTGGGGGGGTTATAGGAGTCTGGAGTAGAGGGGGGGGGGTGGGGGGGTTATAGGTGTCTGGAGTAGAGGGGGGGGTGGGGGGGTTATAGGTGTCTGGAGTAGAGGTGGGGGGGTTATAGGAGTCTGGAGTAGAGGTGGGGGGGTTATAGGACTCTGGAGTAGAGGTGGGGGGGTTATAGGAGTCTGGAGTAGAGGTGGGGGGGTTATAGGAGTCTGGAGTAGAGGGGGGGGGTGGGGGGGTTATAGGTGTCTGGAGTAGAGGGGGGGGGGTGGGGGGGTTATAGGTGTCTGGAGTAGAGGTGGGGGGGGTTATAGGTGTCTGGAGTAGAGGTGGGGGGGGGTTATAGGAGTCTGGAGTAGAGGTGGGGGGGTTATAGGAGTCTGGAGTAGAGGTGGGGGGGTTATAGGAGTCTGGAGTAGAGGTGGGGGGGTTATAGGTGTCTGGAGTAGAGGTGGGGGGGTTATAGGAGTCTGGAGTAGAGGTGGGGGGGTTATAGGTGTCTGGAGTAGAGGTGGGGGGGGTTATAGGTGTCTGGAGTAGAGGTGGGGGGGGTTATAGGAGTCTGGAGTAGAGGTGGGGGGGTTATAGGAGTCTGGAGTAGAGGTGGGGGGGTTATAGGAGTCTGGAGTAGAGGTGGGGGGGTTATAGGAGTCTGGAGTAGAGGTGGGGGGGTTATAGGAGTCTGGAGTAGAGGTGGGGGGGTTATAGGAGTCTGGAGTAGAGGTGGGGGGTTATAGGAGTCTGGAGTAGAGGTGGGGGGGTTATAGGAGTCTGTAGTAGAGGTGGGGGGGTTATAGGTGTCTGTAGTAGAGGTGGGGGGGTTATAGGAGTCTGGAGTAGAGGTGGGGGGGTTATAGGAGTCTGGAGTAGAGGTGGGGGGTTATAGGTGTCTGGAGTAGAGGTGGGGGGGTTATAGGTGTCTGTAGTAGAGGTGGGGGGGTTATAGGTGTCTGGAGTAGAGGTGGGGGGGGTTATAGGTGTCTGGAGTAGAGGTGGGGGGGGTTATAGGAGTCTGGAGTAGAGGTGGGGGGGTTATAGGAGTCTGGAGTAGAGG